>NC_137080.1:10730181-10871772 GCF_951640355.1 Cnephaeus nilssonii
AAGCTGCAGAGACTTATAAGTGAAGTGGGCAGGGTCACGCCCATATCCACAAGTGCAGGCACACCAATTCTACTGCCCCGTTTGATGTTGCCCTACCTAGCCCACTTTCTCACTGAAAAGCCTAATGATGTGTCTCACATGTATTGCCTGAATCAGAGATGTAGATTAACACACATTATAGAAATGTGAACGCCCCTGAGGGAATTAAGCCAATCAGCCATTGCTCATTAATGTGAATTAAAACACTGAGTAGCCAGAAAAGGCTCCCCATTAATAATTTTTGAGTTAATGAAGAGGGGCTACAATATGGGAGGATCAAAGCAATTTCCATAATGTTTTAAGGCCACCTTTGGCAAATTGGACCTGTACTGAGGCCTGGCCCCATCATGTGCGTGTTTTTTCCTTAGAAAATGATGTGCAAGATCCTCTGGGCTCACCAGGACCACCCCCAGGTCTAGAGACTTCTCTCGCAGAATGCACGGAGAAGCCTCCTATTCATTCTCCTGAGGACAGAAATCGGAGCAACCATGAGGTTATAAAAAGAAGAAAGGAAACAAACATCTCAAAATAAAAGTATGGGAATAAAAGTTGGCTTTTTTTTTTTTATCCTCACCCTAGGATATGATGTTTTTATTTATTTTTTTCATTGATTCTAGAGAGAGAGGAAGTGAGAGGGAGAGAGAGACATATGGATAGGTTGCCTCCTGCATGTGCCCCCACTGGGGATCAAGCCCGAAACCCAGGCTTGTGCCCTGACCCGGAACTCAAAATAACAATGGCTTCAACAAAACGAAAGTGCAAACAAGTCCAGAAATAGGCAATCCAGGGTTCATGAGCCATCTCCAGCTCCCATCAGGGACCTATTGGAGCGTTTTGTTCTACCCAGCATGTGGCTTCCATTGTAAAGGTCACCTCACGATTCAAGGTGGCCCTGGGAGTTCCAGCCATTACGTTTATGTTCCAGCTGGCAACAGGGGAAAGCAAAAGAGGGAAAGAAAACTTCCTCCCAGCAGCGTGGGTTCTTTTTAAACGGTGTTCCAAAAATGCCTCAATCCTCTTCTTAGAGGTCTTTGGCCAAACGACGGTCACCTGACTACGGTCAGTTGTAAGGGAGGACCAGTAAATAGAGATTTCAGCTGGGTACATTGCTGCCACCCGAAACTCAGGATGCTATTCCTGAAGTAAGAAAGGACAGGCAACTATCACGTGGCGATCGGCAGTCCCTGCCAGTCCTCCTTCCTGCTCCCAGCCTTCCCCTCTACATTGTACCGTTTCTCTCACAGCAGCCAGAATGTAATTCCTCTGCTCGCACCTTGTCAGTGGGTCTTGACGTACTTAAAGTAAAAGCCAAAGTCCTTCTGGTGCTCTCCAAGGCTCCACTGTCAATCTGACCTCATCTCCTGTCTCTTTTCCCTTCTCATCCTGCCCCATTGTACATCAGACAGACAAAACTTGCCCCTCCATCAGGGCCTTTGCATCTGTGGTCTCCTGTGCCTGCGAAGTTCTTTTCCCATATTTCCCCAGGGCTTGTCCTGTGACTTCCTTCCAGTTTCTGTCCAATGTTATCTCGTCAAAAGACTCTCCCCTGACTACTCCATACGTAGTGCATGCCCGCACCTACATTCTTTATTCCCTTGGCCATCTTTCATTTTCTCCATAGAACCTGCCACAACCTGAAATGTTAGCAATTTTTGTTTGATGTGTGTCTCTCCTCACTAGGAAACAAGCATCATGAGAGCCATGATTTTGTCTCGTTCCTTCACTGCTTTTTCCCCAGCACCTAGGACAATGCTGAAAGGTAGTTATCACTCAAGGGATCAAATCTCATTGCTCTGTGACTCAAGGTGGCCCTGCATCTTGCGAGAGCATTCAATGATCATCGAAGGGATTTTTTGACGTTAAAATATATATTTATTAAAAGAAAATGAATGAATCCTTCACCCACTCCATGAACCCTAGTCTAATTAGAAAATCAGCTAATCCCTGTGTTATAAGAGCCTCAAAAATGTAAAAGGAATATGAGTCCAGGGGTTTGCCTGGTGTTAGCATTCACCTTTGCAGAAATGTCCTATTGTCAGGATTGTTGCTCATTTCAGGGACTGAGGCACTCACTCTCCTGGAAAACCAAGCTCTCTCAGCTGCAGAAGATCACCAAGGCTGTGTTCAAACCCTCTTCTTCTACTGCGTGGCTAAAAGTAGGGCTGTTCCAGGAAAGTGTTTCAGTTGGGTGCCCATATTGCAATGATGGTAAATCACAAACCACCCTGATCTGTTTCTCTGCCTGGGAATTGCGAGTCAGGTGAGAGAACAGGTTTTAATATAAAGATTAAAACATCACTTGTTTCCAGTCTCGTGGATCCCTGGTCATTGTGTCTATGGGAACTTGGCCTTAGGTTCTCTGTACGCTCCCCAGAGTGCATCCTAAACAGACCTACCCGCAAGAACAAGAGGTGCTCTCCACCCATGCACCCGCGTTACCCCGCCCCCTCTCTTAAGGAGACAAGATGTATAAATAAGCAAGCAAGCAAAGAAAGAAAGCATTAAACAAAGGACTTTTAAATCTTAAATGTTTTGTAATAAGTAACAATTAACTAAACTATTGGCTAAAATTACTATGTTCCTAGCATCTTTACATGAATTAAGCCTTTTAATCCTCACAACAACCTCATGCTGTAGGCACTGTTATTTTCCTCATTTTACACATGAGGAAATAGACTATAAGGATAATGGATATCAACTAAGGGAAACCTAGTGAGGGAAGACTTCCTAGAAGAGATGGTACATGAGCTGGATTGTAGGATGAGTAGTATTTAGTTGCCCAGAGGGAATTCCAAGTACTGAGAACTGACTGAGAAAGAGTGCAGATGCGTGTCTGGTAGACAAGGGTTAGCCTGCCCAGAGATGCATCATTGCTAAGAATGGGGGGACTCCAACCACAGGAACCAACTGGAGTTTTTCCAGAGGTTCTTTAAAGATTCGCCCCTTTGTGCCAGTGCCTGTCAGCCTCTTAGCTCTTAGGCAAGGGTTAAGCAGAAATCCTTGATTCTATTTTAATTAAATGGATGCTGCGGAGAAGACAATATTAATATAGGGAGTACACAAAAGACAGACATGGCTTAGATTTTTGCAGGGAAAAACCACTGATCCAAAATGATACTGTTAAGGGCAGACACTGTTTCATAGTCCTAACGTAACACAGAGCAAGTTTAATTGCTGCAACTTGGTGGAAAGTGAGGGCCCACAACAGGTATTTTTCTTTCTACAGTGAATTTTCTTTAAAAGTCTTTGTTTAGTCTACATAAAAAGTCTAAAATCATTCAGTTGGTTTACAACTAAAGACAAAAACCTTCTTAATAGTGAATGTTGAACTTAATAGATAAGAACTGTGTCACTTTTACAGTGTAGATTGCTGTTTGGTCCGTACTTTTAAAGCTCTTGGAAGCAGAAATGAGCACTAACTTTAGAGTCGATTGTCTGTCTGATTTATTTTTCACCATGCTCTTATGAGGTTCTAAATTGCATCTAATTATATGCTTATATTTTTCCACATAAAAATTCTTGACTATACTCTTAATCTATGTTAATAGAGTTTAAAGTCAATATACCCTTTCAATCATGCAATAAGTATGCATTTAGCACTATTAGGTGCCTACCACTCTGCTCATTGCCACAAAGCAGAACAGAGAAGTGTAGGACCAGCTGTTCAGCCCTCAGAGAGTTTGCTCTTTGCCAGGGTTGTCATAGTGAAAAAATTCGACAACAATGCGAGGCAGTATGTAATTAATGCTAAACTGTTTGTTACACACTAACAAAATAAAGCCATTCCAATCTTTAGAGAAATCAAATATTCAAGGCATCTCCAAAAGAAATGCCTCTTCTTTAATTTATAAAACTGTCTTCTAAATCTTTGTCCTTTGAGTGTGGAAGTGATTTTTAGATTTGTGAGTTACTCATAAGCAAGTCTGATGAATAAAGTAGACGATGAAATTGGTAATTATTTTTGGTCCAAGAGTGATGTGACTCTGAAGTCATGGTGATGATTTCCTTGTACTTTAAGTTGATTGTATCTGATGCACATTATTGGTGGGATGGAAGCCAGATGTCAGGCCAGGGAGATGGAGGGGTCTGCAAGGGACAGGAACAGCCTGGGAAAGTGGAAATTTACATGAGGCCTCTAAAGTCATTATTTCCATAACGAGTTGAATAATGCTTTTTTAAATGAACTTCGTGTAATGCTATGTTACTGGTCTATTATAAAATATGCCTGTTGCTTTTCCTGCTGTTAAGCACAAATATGAATTCCAATATATTCATTTATCACAAAATACATTTTTGCCTTTAATTAGATCAGTGATTTGATTGACTCATCTGCCTTGCTGAAAAGAAAGTAATAGAATGTTTTTTTAATTACTAATCCAAATGAGTGTTGTCACCTTCAAATTGATATTTGTTTAAATCCCAAATATATTGTTTAAGATAAAATTTAAAAATGACACTTTATTTCCTATAACTGACCACATCTTACTCCAATGTCCCATTCCCTCAAGTGTGTGGGTTAGAGATGGTGGGAATTGATCTAGCACAGCCTCTTCTGGTTGGAAACGATCTCTTTCCGGTTACACTGGGTGCAATCAGTCACTTTGGGATCAGTACTCCGTCAAATTCAAGGCGCAAACTCCCTGCAAAGGCCCCCCTCTTCCTGGCTGAGAGGGTTTCATGTTGGGAACATGTAGTTCTTCCAGAGGGAGGCGCAGGTGCTGTGGCTCACAGACTGTCTCCGATGCCCTGTGACTTCGACTGCTGCAGCCCCCAACAGGTGACATCCCCATCTGCTCTCTGCTTCTCATTGGTGTGGCTCCTCGCTTAGGGCCTGGATGGAACTGGATGTGAACAAAACCAGCTCCATCTCTGTGTCCTGGATTTCATTTTTAAGTGTCATGCCTGACCTTCGAACAACCTCACTGTCCTTAGCAAGTGTATCAAAGCCTTCCAGTTGCTGATTATCGGAGTGCCTTAAAATGTAGCCATAAATGTTTTGTTAGTAATGGCCAGAATGGCATCACAACTGGTAATGTCAGTTGTATATCGAACTGGCAATAGTATGGGTTATAAACAATCTCATCTATCACGAGACCGCCAAGAGGTATGGCCCCTGACACTGCTGCATTCTTTGTCCCTTTGTCTTCTCAATCACTAGTACCTGAGTTATACTATAAAGAAGTACAGTAACTGGAATCTAAGGCATTGATAGAAGAGAGCAAAGGGAAGCAAAAAAAAAAGAGGAAGGAAGGAAGGAAGGAAGGAAGGAAGGAAGGAAGGAAGGAAGGAAGGAAGGAAGGAAGGAAGGAAGGGAGGGAGGGGAGGAAGTGCAATTGGGGGGTTACCCTGGTATATGTGGCAGAAGTGAACTGAAAGCAGTCAGGAGCTGGTAACATTTGTCCTTTCCGGAACAGTCTCTTGAAAGCCTACCTGACTAAATTATGCAACCTACGATTACATTTGCATGGAAGGACAGTACAAACCAGACATTCAGTGACCAACAAGTTGTTGCTTATATCTAAACTCTATGCAATGACATGACTTATGAAAACTTAACTTTTAACTTATATTTAAGGACAAATGTATTTAAACTCAAAAGTTGCCCTGCACGGCTGTTCCCTAGGACTGGCCACTATGATATCATTGGCCACCTAAAGGCTCTATTAGAAATTGCTTAGTATTTTCTCTATTTTTTACAAATTCGAACATACCTCTGGTATAGATAGAGTGAAAGGGAAAATGTTCACCAGTTGCTTTCTTGTTATTTTTAGTTGCCTTTTACTCAGGCATGTACCCACAGAATTGTATCTCTGGCCAACCTTAATTCCTCATTTCCAAGATCCTTGTCAATTCACAATGCTAAGCTGGTACTTTCCTCATTTTAAAGGTCACTATTTGGTGTTAATGTGTAAGAGCCGGAATTGATATAGAAATGATATCCTTTTTTTCTCCCTTCTTAACCATGTCATTAGTTCTTGTTCAATGGGCATGGCACATACCTTCCTGTCTTCTTAGAGAAAAATATTGCTCAAGCTTTGCAAAGTACTTTAGAACAATTTTTTGAACAACAGCCAAACACTGAGCTGTGAAACTGGAGAGTCAGCTCTCCAGTCAAAAATCTTTATAGAATAAAGATCGTCAAGGTCATTTTAATAGATTGTTTAAGAAAATAATAGAGCTGGAAATATAATATTCCAGCTCTGCAAATTACTAGCTTTCTGACCTAGGGCCAAATACTTGTCCTCCTAGTACCTCAGTTTTCACTTCTGTAAAGAATGGATAATAAGGACTGCACTCCTGGGCTCACATGGCTCTTGGATGAGACTTACCTGGTAGGAGACAAACATCACCAGCTAGCTGCCTTTCTCTCTGTGGTACTTGCAGTGGAGTGATCTAAGAAATTATCCTACCTAGGGAAACTGGACTTCAGAATTTATAGTAGGGAAAAACATTTTTAAAGAACAGACAATTTGGAGGAAGAATCATGGGTCCTGGACTTACCTGGGAAGTATGTGATCTTTGGCAAGTCACCTGAGTATGCTCTGAGTCTCATTGTCATATCCGTAAGATGTAGTAAAGCACCTAGCATTCAGTGATGAAATTGAATACATTTTTACAGTGCTGGATACATGTAAGTTGGAAAACAAAAGATTCTTTTTAGAGCACAGTGAATGAGATAAAAAGAAGCAGGAGATGAAACTAGAGAGAAAAATGCCAGGTCATAAAAGTCCTTTCAAGGTAAAGGATTTCAATGTTATTGTAGGTGTGATGGGAAGCCTTCAGACGAATCAGAGAGGACTTAACCTCTCTGATTATTTTTAAATATTGATCTTGCTGCTATTTGAAGAACTGGATATAGGTTTAAGGATGGTATCAATTGATAAATGATGGTGGCTTCAATTTCAACAATGGTGGAGGTGGTGAGAAGTGGTCTAATGTGGAGAGTGTGTGTGCATGTGTGTGTGCTGGGTTGGCTATAGAATGGCTATAGAAACATTTTTTTAGATGATCTGCTATGTAGGGGAGCAGAGAAATAGTTGGGAAGTCTCTCTTTGTCTGTCTCTCTGTCACTCTCTCTGTCTCCATTTCCCCCTCTTTCTTTTTTAAAGGTGGGAGGTATTAGAGTTAGTGTGATGATGGGGATACTCAAGTAGAAAGGGATAAATGGTGATGCAAGAAAGACAGGACGGATCCAGAATTAAGTGGAGAGTTTGACTTGTAATAGGAGCAAAGACACTTTGACCATTAAGAAAGGGCGCACATGTTTGAAATTTACTGATGAAGAAATAAAGAAAGTCTTGTGTGGTAGTATCTATTTTATCAATGAAATATGAGGCAGCTGAGAGTGAAGATGTGGACAAGGGGAGAGGTAGGAGGTTTGAAAAAAGAGAGCATGCTGTGGCATGATTGTTTCAGAGAGTGAAAAACACACATTGGAAGAATTGCGATAAGATTGCTGAGTGACTTTGAGATCATTGGAATGGATGGTTCTGAATTTAAAGTGAGTCTAGTCGGCACCAGTGTTGTGTTTTCCTGTGGCCCAGTTCAGTTATTTATATGCAGGTGCTGAGTAGGTGTTTAGTTGTGCTTAATCTTAGCTGGAGTTTTACTAGAGAAATGGAGAGAAGGCAGTGGTGTTAGTGTCTTTGCAAAGGAGGAGTATGATGTTGGACCCTGGAATCTAAACCAAGTGAGAAGAAAAATAATCAAATGAGGAGAACACTAATGCAGGTTTTGTGGGCCTAAAATTGATACAACTCGGGGGTCCCTCTTAAAGACAAGAATACAAAGTTAGGACTGCAGAATTGGGTAGAAGAGTTCATATTTAGAATGACAAACGTAATTATAAGAAATTATGAATTTTATAAAGCTTATTGTGTTGGTTAATTTTATGTGTTGACTTTATTGGCTAAAAGATGCCAAGCAGGCAAAAATGTTATTTCTGGACATGTCTAAAGGTGTTTCCTGATGAGATTAGCATTTGAATTGGTGAACTGAGTAAAGCAGATGGCTCTCTCCATCATGGATGAGCATCATCCAATTTGTGGAGGAACTGAATAGAACAAAAAGATGGAGAAAGGGCAAATTCGCTATCTCTCTGCTTGAAGTGAGAGAGCATCTTGTCCTATATATATATGGCATATGGCATATTGGTTCTATTTCTCTAGGTAACCCTGACTAATATACTGGTAATTCCATAAACATAACATCCAGAGAATTTACACAATATTTTTATGAATTCACCACCTGAAATACCACCATGATATTATTTTTCTTACATATTTTGGTTGCATAACCTTTAATCACCTCTTCATGTGACTACAATTTTGTAATACTTTGCTTCCTGTGCAGAAAATAGAAAGATAATTCAGCCCTTTCTCTAACATGGATGACTAAAAAACGTTTTTTGGCATCTGAGATACAAAAATCATGTGACATCACACACAGACACCCTGGCTCTTTGTAGTACAGCTACAGGTTTCTCCTCTACTACTGCAGGAATTTTGATAAATTCTAGTTTATATAATTCCCATCATAAAAGAAAAAACTCTGCAGGCCTTTCTTCTATGCATTGCATTATCAAGAATATTCATGACAGGTGAGAACTCCAATTTGGTCAGGCATACGTGAGAATCAAAGGCAGCCCTGACACAATTTTATACAACAGGCTTCCCTACAGGGTTTCTTACTACCTGCAGGATGCAGGGATGGGCCCTGTGGCACAAGGTTGTCAACCGATGGTCAATGGTGCCAATTCAATGCCAACAGGAACCCCCACTTTGCGGTGCAGTGAAGAAGGAAACTTTATTCTGTGTAAAACAGCTCAATCGTGATTCAGCTCGGCTGTGAGAACAGCACAGCTGTGAGGCAGCCCTGGGGCCAGGCCCCTCTCCTGCTAGACAGCTCTGCTCCTCTCCTCAATGGTCTGCTCTGCTCTGCTCCTTGCCTTTCTGCTATGTACTGCGCTGGATTGCTTCTCTCTGCTTTGGCTTCCTTCATTCTGAGCCAGTCATCTCAGGTCTGTGCTGTTCTAGCTAGACATCTCTGGTGTTTCAGCTCAGCCAGGGAAGCGCAGTCTTCAGTGGAAGGAAGAGTGTGGCCCCCAGAGTTAGAAAGCTGGTTTATATGGATAGAAGTCCCTGCCTCTGGTCCCTGATTGGTATGTCTTCATGCAAATGAGGACTCCAAATCCTTACAGTTTGATTGGTCCAAAAGGCACTGTCCTGACTGGACAAAATAGAGCCACCCTGAGTGGTCCACGTTGTGCAGCTCCAACTGGATGGGGAAAGCCTCAGTCCTATGGGTTGAAATAGGATTCCAGGAATTCCTTTATTATAAGGGCTGGCTCAGATGGCAGAACACAGTGCAGGCAGGCAGTTCAGTTTGTATGAGAGGGCCCTGTGCAGAAATGGCTGCTAGGCTCTGTTTTCTTTGGTTTTTGTTTTTCATTTTAGCCCATTTAGCCACCGGAAGCCCTTCTTAGTAGGTGTCTTCTTTCTCAGTGTTCACATTTTGTGCCACACGGTCATGTAACAATTGTCTCCTTGTCATGACACAAGAGGAGATGATGTTCAGGCAGTAGGCGGAATCCTGAAGCCATTACTACACTAGCACAGCTAGCGATTATGTGACTATACTCAGAGTTGACTGTAAACCCTGTATCCCAACGAAATCCAATATAAATGTACTTCTCCCAAAAGCTTTTCCCTTAGCCGTAGTCTAAAAATACCCACAGCCACTCAACACCATGTTACTGAAAGGGAAGTGTGATAGCAGGCAAGACAGAGTGAACGGGAGGTCACTTTTTTCGCTATTGTTAAACATCTAACAGCTTCTCTTCAAGTGTCTGGGTTATGTCCTTTGCTCATTTTTCTCTAGAAGTGACTGTCATTTTCCCTATTGATTTTTTAAGTGTTATCAATCTTAACACTTTGGCTTGTTATATTTTAAGACATGTAGAATGGTCCAAGAGTCACTCTAAGAACTTACTCACCACAAAAACATGTGACCATGTGAGTACTTTGCTAGAGCTGTTTCCAGAACTTGCCAAGGGCTGTGCTGGGGTGGGGCCCTGAAACAGGCTTCATTAGCCTTTTGAGAAATTTGTCTCTGGCTCAGACCGAGAGAACAGAGGTACCGGTGAAATGTTTAAAGATTGCTGTCCCTACTGAGAAATCAGTCCCTCCATAGCTCCCTTTGCTTCCCCAGTTGTCCCTTATCTTTCCCTTCTGGTCACAGTATGACCAGGGTGGCTTGTGTGGTGGTTAGGGATGCAGGTGGGCACCTTGGGATTGACTAGAAAAGATAAATCCAGACCTCTGGGTCTGACACTTGGGCCGAAGATTTCTTTGAGACTTGATTTCTGCTTCATTATGGTCTTGGAGTTCCCTCTGCAGGGTATGAATGAGAAGAGAAATACCTTTAGGAAAAGAAAACTATACCAACACTTTACAATGTCATCCTGAACAACTGAACAAAGGAATTAAAATAGCTCATGGGTATTAGATTTCTCCCAAGGCGAACAGCCCTATATAGCAGTGAGTGCTGCGGGCCTGCCTTACTGCCTTAGTTGTCTGTCTCTAGGTGGACAGCCATTCCGTTTTGCTTTATGAGAATGTTAAAAACCTGCTTCTTGAGAAATGTCTGCATCACAGGTAGATTTGACACCCCCCCCTTCTCTCCCCCATTGGAATCTCCCCTTAAGTTTTTCCAGAAGGCTGGTTAACATGTAACTGTTTCTCTGGAACAGACCATTAACCAGGTTTAGTTTCTAAAGTCAATTTAGCAGTCTACTTATAGTACTGCTGAAATGTGAGGAAAAGACAGGTAAGTTTTGATGCTAACAGTCTAGAAAGCAAAGGGCAGTGAGATAATAGGAGGGTGTCAAGAAGAGCAGAAAACCAAGCACCTTTCACAATTTAACCTAGATCGAAATGTGAACCTTTATCTTCTCATATTGTCCTGTTAGCTGCTTGGGTGTTAGGTATAGGTTTAATATGATTCCAAATCTGCTTGCTTATGACTAAAGTGTCATTTTAATCCAGTTGTTAGGACCCAAACAATGTTGCTTGGATATATGAATGAAGTAAGTCTTGCCAGGATGTCACTCTTCTACATCTGTTGTCTTTGTAAAGTAGTCAACTGCCCAGCTGCGGAGGGCCCCTGCTGGGGGCCTATCGATAAGAACATTGTAGAGAAACAACGATGGCAGAGGGCATCTAGACTATAAATATTGAGCATTTGTGGGGACTATTTGGGAGTTTCAGTTTCCACCAGGTGACTCTTCGCTAACCTAACAATTTTCTAAAAACCCTTGGGGCATTGACAATAGATGTTGGTGGTGAGCCACCCAAAGGCTCAGTGAAAGAGATCTGCCCACCCACCAACTCTGACTTCTCGTTCCCAAGCAACGTGCTATAGCAACGGGAAATTTTACTTATGCAGGCAGCTGGAAATCAGCTCTTGGTTGAACACAGAACTTCCTGAGGGCCTGCTCTCCTGAGGGCCTCCCCACTATAAAGAGGTACATCTCATATTAAATTTGGAATTTATTCCTTCACTTCCCCTTACCTAGAACAATAGTATGATTAATCTATCATTTGTTTGGAGTATGTTATTTCTTTGTTTGGCTTAGTAAGAAGAGATAATATCCCATATGCTATTAGCTTGTGAAATTATTCTAATTCCCACAGTGAACCTGTGCTAAATAAATTGCTGGCAAATACAGAATCAGTCTCTGAGTATAATTTTGTTGCATCCCCAAAACAAAATCAAAACACTTGGGAAGGAATATTACTTACTAAATTAGGAATGTAAGAGGAAAAAAATTTAATTTGAAAATGTAAGCAACTCAGTTAAGGTAAAGCATCATTTAAATAACGTTTTTCTGAAGGAGGAACCAAGATGGCGGCAAAGTTAAACAACTAAACTGCCGCCTAGCACAACAATTTCAAAAATACAACTAAAAGACAAAACGTCTACCACCCAGAACCACGGGAAAGCTGGCTGAGTGGAAGATTTACAACTAAGGAGAGAAAGGAGCACAAACGCTGAAAAGTTGAGGTACAGAGGCACGCAAATCGGGCTGGTGGTGGGCGACTGGGCGCGCAGCTTTTCTTCAACCCGAAGGGAGACAAGCTCCCGATCACTCTGAAATCCAGTTTCTGGGGACACACGGGGGACCCAGACACCTGCGGGGAGAAGCTGGACTCTCGGCCATCGGGTCGGAAAGTGAGAGTGACTTTTTTGCAGAGGTGCACCCAGCAATCATTGTTTCCTGTGCTGGAGCGCAGGACGTAGGGACTTGGAAACATGGAAAGGCAGAGACGGCTGATGGCAGCCATCGCCGTTTGCCACGCCCTAGCCTAGTGACGCCCTGATACCCCGCCCCACACATTCTACAAACCCGCCCAGGCTCCGCACAGCAGCTTTTGCATATAAATGGCCTATTCTGTGGCAGCTTAACCAAATTAACTGCAGCTCCAGTCAGACTACTCCAAAATCGCCCAAGCAAAGAGGAGAAAACTGTAGTTCTTGCTGTAGCTCCTGCTGGGGGGCCTCAGACAGTAGCTGACCTGCACCCCATTGGAGATCCAGACACTAGTGTATCTAGTGAGACGACACCATATTTCAACCACTCTCATAAGGGACACATTCAAGAGGCAGATTCAGTGAGCACCAAAGCCCTACTGGAACAAGTCCTGCCCCATAAACGTGTCTCCAGCATAGCAATTCTTCCATTATAGACACAGCGGGTCCTCACAGCCAATTGGCCTGGAGGTCAATTCCGCCCAGTGACACCAACAACAATCAAGACTTAACTACAACAAGGCTGTACACACAGTCCACAAAGGGGTGCACCAAGAGTGTCCACCTCAGGTAACTGGGAGGCTAACCCGTTGAACCAATAGGACACCTAGTACACAAAGCTACCCAACCAACTCAGGGAAGCAGCGAAAATGTGGAGGCAAGGAAACAGATCCCAAACGAAAGAAATGGAGGAGAACAAACGAATGGACATAGAGTTCAAAACCACGGTTATAAGGTTTTTCAAGAATTTCATGGAAAAGGCCGATAAATTTAATGAGACCCTCGAGGATATGAAAAAGGACCAACTAGAAATTAAACATACACTGACTGAAATAAAAAATATTATACAGAGACCCAACAGCAGACTAGAGGAATGCAAGAATCAACTCAAAGATTCGGAATACAAAGAGGCAAAGGACACTCCTCCAGAGAAGCAAGAAGAGAAGAGAATTCAGAAAGTTGAAGATAGTGTAAGAAGCCTCTGGGACAACTTCAAGCGTACCAACATCAGAATTATGGGGGTGCCAAAAGAAGAGAGAGAGCAAGACGCTGAAAACCTATTTGAAGAAATAATGACAGAAAACTTCCCCCACCTGATGAAAGAAATAGACTTACAAGTCCAGGAAGCACACAGAACCCCAAACAAAAGGAATCCAAAGAGGATCACACCAAGACACATCATAATTAAAATGCCAAGGGCAAAAGACAAAGAGAGAATCTTACAAGCAGCAAGAGAAAAACAGTTAGTTACCTACAAGGGAGCACCCATACGATTATCAGCTGATTTCCCAACAGAAACTATGCAGGCCAGACGGGAGTGGCAAGAAATATTCAAAGTGATGAATAGCAAGAACCTACAACCAAGACTACTCTACCCAGCAAAGTTATCATTCAGAATTGAAGGGCAGATAAAGAGCTTCACAGATAAGAAAAAGCTAAAGGAGTTCATCACCACCAAAACAGTATTATATGAAATGCTGAAAGGTATTCTTTAAAAAGAGGAAAAAAGAAGAAAAAAGTAAAGATAAAAATTATGAACAACAAATACATACCTATCAACAAGTGAATCTAAAAGTCAAGTGAATTAAAAATCTGAGGAACAGAATAAACTGGTGAACATATTAGAATCAGAGGCATAGAATGGGACTGGATTAATAATTCTCAGGGGGAAAGGGGTGTCTGTGTGGGGGGTACGGGAAGAGACTGGACAAAAATCATACACCTATGGATAAGGACAGCAGGGGGAAGGTAAGGGTAGAGGGGGGGTGGGAACCGGGTGGTGGGGAGATATGGGGGGAAAAAGGAGAAACAATTGTAACAATCTGAACAATAAAGATTTATTAAATTTTTAAAAATCCTATCTAATAATAGAGTAATATACAAATCAACCATCACTCCTAGAAAAAATGGCGGCCCCCATAGCCACAAGATGGCAGCACCCAGTCCGCTCAGCTCTGCTGCTGGAGTGTCCAGCCTGTCGGCAGGAGCAGCGAAGCTGGATCCGCCTCCGGAGGGGTTTTTGATCCGCCCCCAGACACGACAGTCAGAGCCTGGACAGCAGGGCATGGCAGCTTCCACGGCAGCGGAGAAGCCCCAGGCCCTGCAAACAGAGCCGGGCCGGGACAGCAGGGCATGGAGGCTTCCCTGGCAGCGGGGCAGCCCCAGGCCCTGCAGACAGAGCCCGGACAGCAGGGAATGGCGGCTTTCACAGCAGCGGGGAAGTATCAGGCCCTGCAAACAGAGCCAGTTGACCTGGACATCAGGGCATGAGGCTTCGGCAGCAGCGGGGAAGCCCCAGGCCCTGCAAACAGAGCCTGGACAGCAGGGCATGGAGGCTTCCTTAGTGTGTCAGTGTCCTCAAAGCCCACAGGCCTGGCAGACAGAGCACACTGCAGGGCATTGGGGCTTCCTTCACATGGTGCCTGGGGAGGCCAGCAGAAAGCAGAGAGCAGGGCATGGGGGCTTCATCTCCATGGCTTCAGCGAAACCTCCAGGCCCGCAGAGAGCAGAGAACCACGGGGAGTGGGCCTAAGTCATCAGTAGGACATCCCCTGAGAGCTCCTGGATTGTAGAGGGTGCAGGTTGGGCTGAGGGACCCCCGTGCATGAATTTCATGCACCGGGCCTCTAGTAAATAAATAAATAAATAAATAAATAAATAAATAAATAAATAACGTTTTTCTTGTATCTGGTGGGGGGGGGGGGGGTAAGGGGGGAGACAAACCTAAAATCCCCCACTGCCCAATTAGCATATGTAGAAACACTAGACAGTAGAAACTAAAGTATATGACCAAATAAAAAAGAAAGGTTCCCTCTCACCCCAAATTATACTTCAGAAAATGGACAATTATATTCCATCCTTACTAATATGTTATTTAGAACCAAATACTATCTTGAGGAAGTCATATAGTCTGGAAAGTGGCTTAATCAGTGTTCATTTGCCAAGCTAACAGAATAGGTGGGAAGCCAAAGAATTGTTTTCAGTTCAATTGAGGTATAATTTGCATATCATAAAATTCACCTACTTTAATTGTGCATTTTGGTAAGGTTTAGTACATTTATATTGTCTGGCAATACAGTAATGGATTAGACCAATTCCATTATCCCAAAATGTTACTAACCCCTGGTGCCACCCACCCCAGCACCAGGCAACCACTTATTTGCTTTCTATCACCAAGTTTTGCTTCTGTAGATGTACAAATAGAATCATGCAATGTACTCTCTTTCCTTGTTCCTTTGACTCACAGAAGGTTTTTGAGATTTACCCATGTTATTGCATCTAGTAGTTTTGTACTTAATTTCTTATTGGGATAAAATATACCATTTAATCATAAATATGCCATTGTAACCATTTTTATTGTGTTTGTGACATTGTGATTAATTATAAGAATATGTATTTGGTCTTTGTCCCAGTGTCTGGCACAGAGCTCCTAAAACTGAATTTCCTGAATGAGGAGAACAATGAATGTCTTTTGTTGTGTTAATGAGATGACTTTTGGAAAGCCCCTAAATCTTCTAAGAATGAGGGCTGGGTGCAAGTGATTGGAGGGGTAGAATTTTCAATCCCCCATCTGACCTCCAGGGAGTAGGGAGGGGCTGGAGGATGAATTTATTGCTGATGGCCAATGATTTAATCACTTGTGCCTAAATAATGAGGCCTCACCAAAAAAAAAAAAAGATCTTAAAGGACAGATTTGGAGAGCTTCCAGGGTAAAGGTGAGGAGATTTGAGGGAGAGTGGCATACTTGGAGAATATGCCTTGTCCCATGTTTGCATCTCTTCATCTGGCTATTAAATCATATCTACACTAATAAAAGAATAAGATGCAATGGACCGTACCTTCACAACACCCACCAGCCAATCAGGAGTGAGTATGCAAATTAACCCAACAAAGGTGGCAGGTTAATTTGCATATACAGGTGCTAAGTGGGCCAGGGGTGGGGAGAGACGCTTGCGTCATTGTCGCCATGGAGACGATGCAGGCATTCCGCACCACCCCAGCAGCTCCGGGCCTCTGGGCAGCGTGGGAAGGCAGAAAGGTGGCTCCAGGCTGGAGCAAAAAGGCGGTACTGGCAGCCAGGGTAAGGAAGGCCCATTCTTGCACGAATCTTCATGCATCAGGCCTCTAGTCTTTTAATATTGTTTGTAAGAGCTGGTAATCTAATGAGTAAACCGATTTCCCCAGTCCTGCTAGCTCTCTCCCAAATTAATCAAACCCAAGGAGGGTGTATGAGAACCTCTGATCTATAGCCATTCATTGGCCAGAAGCACAGGGGATAAAAGGATGTCCCTGGTTTCACAGAGGCTGAGGGGTCTTAGAAGTCTTGGTTCACAGAGTCCTTTTTCCTTCACACATGATGAGCCTTGGGTCTTTGTGCCAATATATTTCTGGAAGTCCCAGCCCAACAGCCCTTTGCACATGTGTGGGCAAGTGAGGACTTCTGAATCTACACCTTTCAGGCCCACAGTTTGAAGTGGAGCTGCATATGTGTCTAAGGTTCATGACATTATGTAGCTGTTTTGAATACATTGGGCATCTGCTTTCAAGTACAACTTTAGAAAGTTATTAACAGAAAAAGCAGACATTTCCCTAAGTTGTTAACACACATTAATTTTGTGGTTTCAAAATTGAAACCTGATCAAAAAAGCCTTCTAGGTTTAGGCTCCCAAAATGTAGATTAAATAACCTATTTTTCAATGTAAAATGCTTATAAAATGGAATTCTCTTTGGATGGGAACTAAATCTTAACAAAGCTGTATTTTGATGAATGATGTTTCAATTATTTAATAAATGAAAATTTTAATTCTCACTAAAATATATAGAGTTTTTAATTAAAAGCATTCACTAGAATGTTTTTAAAATAAAACTAAGTACATTGTTTGGTATAAAATATTTTCAAGTTTCCATGTGTCTCTTTTAATTTTTTCTAAGCACAAACCCAGTTAAAGGATTTATAAGTTGCAAAGTTGCATTTTGATGAATTATTAATGATGTTATAAATCTGATTTTCTCAATGTTTGTGTTTCTTGTCAAAATAGTTTTTGAGGTATTAAAGAGAAAGAAAGAGAAAGAGACTCTGGTTTCCTAATTTGCTGTCCTCATTTTTCCCTTTTAGTTATCCTAACTCTGGTTTTTATATCACTAGAATAAGATGCAAAAAGTTTTAAGAAATCATAATAGTTTTTATAAAAATATTTTCTTATTCAAATTTTAAAATATTATATTAATAAAAAGTTATTTTAATAACTTGCCTTCTATTTCCTATATTCTTAGGACTATATCCATGTTAGTATTAAAATTTATAAGACTACACTGTACATGTATTCTCTCAAATATTTGAGAGATTATTTTCCATAAAAATGTGAGAATTGCCAGACTACTTCTATTTTATTCCTTAAACACTCACTTCTATCAATGCCTACCACAAACGTTCATGGGACCCCTCTTATGCCAGTGCCAGGAATACAAGGTCAAATAATCCTGGCTCCTCATCAGTTGCTTGAAGGCTTTGTATACTGTCTGTTTTTAATTTGGCATCTTGATATGCTTTTCATTAAAAAACAACAAAGGACAAATTAAATTACTTAATCTTAGTATTTTCATTTCTGCAAGGAAATTTTTAAATTTAATTTCTGTTTAAACTATTCTGCTTCTCTTCCCTTATCAAACCACACATTCTTCTGATCTTTATATTTTCATCAAGATGTGGTAATAGAAAATACATTCTAATCGAAGTAAAAATGGTTCAATCATTCATTCATCAACCACCGGTTTATTATCATAGGCCAGGCATTATTCTAGACATTGTGGATATGGAGGTGGAGAAGACAGATCAAGTATCTGCCCTTTGGGAGTTCTGATCCTAGGAGGGAAGAACACCATTAGTTGCTCGTCCAGTAACCTCATTCTGCCTTACTCTTAGCTGACAGAACTCTGATTTAATTCAGAGCAACAATGTACTCGGTTAAAAATATCTGCCTAGTCTTCCGTGAAGCTAAGGATGGCAAAGTGACTCATTCTGGCCATTAAAAAACAATTATAAATTCCTAGGTAGGACTTCTTTAAAACTTTTGAAAAACATGCTCCTTTGTCTTTTGCTCTTCACTCTCCACTCTTCTTCTCACCTAGAACATGAAAGTGAGGCCTGGATGTGCAGCAAGCATCTTCTTATATGGACATGAACGTCCCTGTGTAATAGTGATGTAGTAGGAAGCTAGGAGGAAACTAGTTTCTTGATGCCAGCATGGAGACAATGCTTCACTTATTTAGAAGTACAGAAATGCTTGCTTGGTGTAGCCATGGTGATAGGGTTTCTGTCATATGAAGCAAGGGCAACTCTGATTGTTGCAGGTTGGGTTTCCTGGGAGCAGACGAGAAAACAGTGATTTTCATGTAGGAAGATTATTAGAGCATGCCCTTGGAACCAACACCTATAGATTGGGCAAAGGGAATAGATGGGCTAGCTTTGAGCCTAGAATGGCCCTTCAAACTTGTTTCAAGGAGATGCGTGGGGCTGGACCTTTAGATGCTCCCAATGACCAGTCATTGTCTAGAAAGAGAGTATAAAAAGACAGCTCTTTTCAGCTGAGTCACTTCCTAAAGAGAGCTGACCACAGGAGGCTGTCTGACAGCAGCACTGCCAGTACCAGGGTGAAAAGTCCTTCAGTTATCCTACCCAATAAGAGGGGGATATGCAAATTGACCATCACTCCAACACACAAGATGGCCGCCCCCATGTGGTCAAAGATGGCTGCCCCCATGTGGACACAAGATGGCCGCCACAAGATGGCCAGCAGGGGAGGGCAGTTGGGAAGGACAGGCCTGCAAGGGAGGGTAGTTGGGGGCAATCATGCCTGCAGGGGAGGGCAGTTAGGGGTGACTGGGCCGGCAGAGGAGGGCAGTTGGGGGGACCAGGCCTACAGAGGAGGGCAGTTGGGGGAAACCAGGCCAGCAGGGGAGGGCAGTTGAGGGCAATTGGGCCAGCAGGAGAGGGCAGTTGGGGGCAATCGGGCTGGCAGGGGAGCAGTTAGGCGTCGATCAGGCTGGCAGGGGAGTGGTTAAGGGATGATCAGGCTGGCAGGCAGAAGCAGTTAGGGGCAATCAGGCAGGCAGGCAGGTAAGCAGTTAGGAGCCAGCAGTCCTAGATTGTGAGAGGGATATCCAACTGCCCGTTTAGGCCCTCGAGGGGTCCCAGATTGGAGAGGGTGCAGGCTGGGCTGAGGGACACCCCCCCCCCCCATGCACGAATTTCATACACCGGGCCTCTAGTAGAAACATAAGTATTTTCTCACACCTGCATTTATGATTATGAGGTTTTTTTCTGCCATTTTTCTGTTCCTTCAATGAAAAATAAAGTAAGGTCATCAGCTGAGAATGGGATGGGAAAGGGATTATGGGTTGCTTAGGCAGAGGGGAGATTTAAAATAGCCATAACAGAGGAGAATAATAAACTTTGTAGGGAAATTTAGGGTTACTGAGAGTGCCTATGAATAAAGTGTTGATAGTCAATCCAGTGGAAATATTTTCAACAATTTGCAGGTGGAAATAATATTTTCAACAATTTGATCTAGGTTGGGCTTTAGCCAGTGAAGCACTGTATGATGGGAAGGAGAGAAAAGCAAGCCAACAATTTTGATATATCATGTTTTAGCACACTAGAATTGAAAAATGCAATATAATGTTCCAATATAAATATAAGATAAGAACAAAATGTTTAATTATTGATGTTATCCTTTCAAAATAACCACTGGATACATTGCAAAAATATCTTGTGCAGAAATAGAAAATAATTTTGTTACCTCTAATTTGTAATTAAAAAGCAATAGGTTTTAATTTTATGTAGGAACTTTCAAAAGGGATTTAAAGAATCTGTTTTGTAGTTTATTATGCTTATCGGACTTAAATTTTTTTGTTTTGTTCTTGATGAACTTGGGTTGTTCTTAGGGAACCATGTGTAAGTGAACATCTATTTCTCACGCAGGAAAAATAAAATGTGAGGATAACTACACAATAAAATATCACCATGTACTAACTGCGTGTGTCCTCCCCAAATCTACATGTTGAAGCACTAATCCCCAAGGTGATGGTATTTTGGAGGTTGGCCCTTTGGGAGGTAATCATGTTTAAGCAAGGACCTGAGCCCCCATGATGAGATTGGTGATTGAGAAGACCAGAGCTCTCTGTCTCCACCATGTGAGGACATAGCAAGCCAGGAAGAGGGCCTTCACCGAGAGCTCACCCATACTGACACCCTAACCTTGGACTTCCAACCTACAGAACTGTGACAAACAAATGTCTGTTGTTTAAGGCACCCATGATGCACCGTGTTTGTCATAGCAGTCCAAGATGCCTAAGGCAACTTTCTGTTTTGAACCAGAAGTGCCATTTATGCTGCAAATATATGTAAAGTTCTCGATTTTGGAATCAGCTATGTTTACATCTTGCTCATAAAAAGAAATCGAATGTTTATAGGGCATTAAAAGTTGTGATTGTCTTTTTTTTTTTAAAGAAAAGATTTATAAAATGTATGTATAGCATCACATTGTTTAATTACTTACCTTTCCACAAGAAGATTAAAGAAAAATACTATTATTCACTAGGCTAACTCATATTTATTGTACAAGTCTCAGCTAAATGTCATTTCCTGTGGGAATCCTTTCCTGAACCTGAGTTTAGGCCAGATGCTCTCTGTTGTACATTCCTAGCACCATGAAGTTACTTACCTCTGCTTCCCTGTCTCTCTTTCTACTAAACAGCAAACTCTTTGAGGACGGGGTCATGTCTTGTTCAATAACACATCTCTGATAACTGTATAATACATTTTTTAAAATATGTGCTATAACAAGCATCTATCCCAATCCTGCTCAAGATAAGAACTCTGTGTCTATTTTTTTCAATGAATAAATAAATTGTCTCTAGAAAAGCCAGTAGCCAACGTGATAATTGTATAATATACTTTTTAAAATGCCAGGGGCTCTCTCCTTCCTATTTTTGAAATCCAAACAAACAGAAAATAAAGTAAAAGGCCAGAGTTTTAAAAAGTGTCCATGTGTTAAAAGTGTTGGAAATATTAAAAAAAATTTTGAACCCTAAAGCAAAACAATGAATTTTGCCAAGAAGGAAACAAGAATGTGACATTAAAATTAGCATAGCCATTCCAGACTTTGAAAAGACAAATAGCAGAGGAATTTTTGAGAAGGATAATAAAAGGTTTTGTTAATACAGAACTGAATAAGTGCATACACAGTTCAGATAGAGGTTTTGTTCAAATCATTTCATTTTATCCAAACGAGCTAGTGAGCCCATTTTGGCGCTTTTGTTTGTTGTTGTCTTTGTCCAAAATCATGTGCTTTGAGGAAAACTATGAATTGCTTTAAACATTAACAGATGCTGGATTTAAAGAGTGATCAACTTCTAAACTGCTGATTACCATGGAAAAACTAAATACATATTCTCTGTTTGGTATCAAGTTTGAAGCTATTATACTATGACGAGGTCTCTTATGTTTGAGAAAATGTAAAATATGTGCTATAAAAAGCATGGTTTAAAGACTATTTGTTCCTCCTTTGTATTTGCAGTTGGTTGACGTCAAACCAATTTTTGCTAAAATGTACTCGGCACAGTGATAATAGCTAACAGTTACTGAGGGCTTCCTATCTGCTAGGTATTATTCTGAGGGCTTCATGGGTATGAATTCATTTAAGCTGCATAATTGCTCCATGACAAGTATTATTCCACCTTTACTGACGAGGAACCTGAATCATGGAGAGAAATTCCCTTAAGACACAACTAGTAGGTGGGACACCTGGGGTTTGAACCAAAGCTGTTTAGCTTTAGAACCTGAGCTCTCCTTAGTCGTGAGCAAAAGCCAGCTTTGTTCAACTCAGCAGAAAAGACATCTATTCAAAGGTGGGTGGGCAGCCCACAGAACTTTGGGGAATGCTGAGAAGTAGGCATGAGGCCCAAGAGCCAGGAACAATCTGACACCACAGTGCAGAGCTGCTCTGGTGAGAAAATCACCTCCCTGCCCCTGGCTCCCGCCTAGGCTAGGTGCACTGAACGGATTTGTGTGTGTGTGTGTGTGTGTGTGTGTGTGTGTGTGTGTGTGTGTGTGTGTGTTTTAACACGATCAGGAAACTGAAAATCTCTCTTTTTATTTTTGTATAAAACAAATTTACGATGTATCACATTCACCAATGTCATTCCATTTCCTACTGACGCAGAACGTTGTACTTATCAGTGTTTAATGATTAAACTGGGTCACATAGCCATGGGGGGAATGGTTCTCTATGGTGAAATATTGTTTTTGAACTAAAGAGGAGGTGAGAAATGTAGCCACAGGATGACTGTCAGATTTTGCTGTGTTTTTAAAGCCTTGTTATATTTTCCCCATCATGTTTGGAGAGCTGTTGCATGAATCAGAGATGTAGGGTTAAGGTAACAAAGGCTAATTTTGAGGGACAAGGAACCCTAAGGGCAGGGTTCTAATCAAAGATCAGCTGCAGAGGGTTAATCCTTCTTTTCTATGAAATATTTAGGCCTGGTATCCAAACTATGCAGGAGCATGAAAGTCAACTGTATGCATCACTTCCCAATTCCACATTCAGTGACAATATGATCGTGGCTTGAAATAGGTCATGAGGGGTGTTTACACCACGGGAATTGGCAAATACCTCCAGAACACCAATTGCTAAACATTTGCTCATTAGGCAGATGTACTATCTACCTAGAATTATTAGCATGGAAATGGAGAGGTTCAGACACAGTGTTTCCATTATATAAAACCTAACACTGTATTCCCAAAACAGGATACTTACTGTGCATATTCACTTAACATTTGAAGGTCATGGAGGAAAATGAATCTCAAGCTCCTTGGAATTTTTAAATGAATAACTAGAATGGTGTCTCCATCAATATACTTTAACAATATAAGTAATTAGATTTCAATGTATTGTAGTTCATAAACAATACCTAACAAGCTCAAAATAAATATATTTGGAGTTAATGATCTCTTTGAGAATGTTCATTTGCGGGGGATGGAAAACAGGAAAGAGACAAAAATGGAAGAAATGAATATTCTCAGAAAGCTGTAACAACCAGAGCACTAAAATAGAATAAATCAACCAAGATGTCACTGTATGCAAGTCTCTCTACAACCTGCGTAAACTCGCCCTGAACTGCTCCTAATGGGATGGAGTCATTCAATCACACCCTTAGCACAGGCTGCAGGTGAACAAATGGCGAGGAGTGTCAGGGAGAACCTCAGACTTTGATGGGGGTAAAGGTGTCTAAATAAATTCTCTACTTTGTTGCCAAAAGTGGCACCCAAAAATCAAGCAGAAAAGCAGTTTCAATTTCCTATCCCTTGTGGTCTCTCTCCTGATCACCCACAGGTTTCCTAGCCTTGGTGAAAGTGACTGACCATCTGCGTCCCATCTGTGGGATGTTATGACAATGCTCAATGTGTCATTTGTGTCATGAGGCTTGAGCACCCGACATAACACAAGCTAAGCAGACACAAGGGCAGTCATTACCCAGAAGTCACATTGAAAATGCTGTTTTAACTTAGGATTTCCAGACACATTTTTACCCATCACTCCAAACATGAAGGTTAACGATATAGTGGTTTTTTATTGCAAGATTCTAGGACTGCCAAGGCTGATACCATCTGTGTCTGACAAAGAGAATCTTCTGTGATGATTATCTCCATTTCTGAGGCAATGTTATGTCATTATATTGCTCTGCTGGGGCTGCCATAACCAAACACCTTAGACTGAGTGGTTTAAACAACAGCAATTTATTTTCTCACAGTTCTGGAGGTGAGAAGTTAAAAATCAAGGTTCCAGCTGATTTAGTGTCTGCTGAGACCTCCTGGCTCACAGATAGCTGCTTTCTTGCTATGTCCTCATGCATGGAGGGACAGGGAGAGAGAGAGAGTGAAGGGCAGTGGGGGGAGGGGAGGGGAGATCTGGTGTCTTTTTTTTTTCTCAATTTATCTTTATTGTTGAAAGTATTACTATGTCCCCCTTTTTCCCCCCATTGACCACCTCCACCCTGCTCCTGCCCCCTCCCAAGCTTTCACCACATTATTGTCTGCTCATGGGTTATGCATATGTGCATACAAGTTCTTTGGTTAATCTCTCCCCCTCCACCCCACTCCCCACCCCCACCTTTCCTCTGAGATTTAACAGTCTGTTCCATGCTTCCACGTCTCTGGATATATTTTGTTTGTCTCTGTATTTTATTCATTACATTACACATATGAGTGAGATCGTGTGATACTTGTCTTTCTCTGACTGGCTTATTTTGCTTAGTATAATACTCTCCAGGTCCCTCCATGCTGTCTCAAAGGGTAAGAGATCCTTCTTTTTTGCTGCTGCATAGTATTCCATTATGTAAATGTACCATAGCTTTTTTATCCACTCATCTACTGATAGACACTTGAGCTATTTCCACATATTAGCTATTGTAAATTGTGCTGCTATGAACATAGGGGTGCATACATTCTTTCTGATTGGTGTTTTGGGTTTCTTAGGATATATTCCTAGAAGTGGGGTAACTGTATCAAATGGTAGTTCCATTTTTAATTTTTTTGATGAAAGTCCATACTCTTTTCCCTAGTGGCTGTGCCAGTCTGCATTCCCACCAGCAGTGTACTAGGGTTCCTTTTCTCCATCTGGTGTCTCTGATAAGGAAACTAGAGGCCCAATGCATGAAATTCGTGCATGGGAGGGTACCTAGGCCTGTCTGGCAATCAGGGCTGATCTGTGGGGCAACGGCGGGTGATCGGGGCGGCGGGGGGAGGGGAGGCATTGGCACCCACTGTGGCCAGCCTAGGGCCTGCAGGCAGCTCCTGCATTGAGCGCCTGCCCCCTGGTGGTCAGTGCGCATCATAACCAATTGTTCCACCGTTTGGTTTATTTGCATATTAGGCTTTTGTTATATAGGATTAATCCTATGGATCAGGGCCCAACCCTTATGATTTAATTTAGCCTTAATTACTTCCTTAGAGATCCCATCTCCAAACACAATCATACTGAGAATTAGGGCTTTAATACAAGAATCTTGGAGAGACACAAATATTTAGTCCTTAATCACCACTGTGCACACGGTCGGGAACAGGGGATCACTCATGAACTGAAGTCAAGCACTGGGCTTAGCATAACACTCTCATTATTGAAATTCAGTCCTATTATAGCATTTCAGTTGAGTTTCCCCTTGGAATGAGAAAAGAGACTGAAGAGAGCGATTTCCCTTTTGTTTCCTGGGTAGTCAGAACTGAGGAAAATGGCAGGAGACATTACAAAGGGCTCAGGTCCAAAAGTGGAGCCAGGGCAAATCCTCCGAAACCATTTTTATCTGCTCCATCATTGCTGGAGTGATGCCTTCCCCCCCAACCAAAGGGGCTTTCCACTGGGCCCAGAGTCCCTCTCAGAGCCCCGTGGCTAGTGAGTGAAAACTAAGCCAGCCCTGCTGTAAAGCCAGGAAGCCTCTGCCTGGGTTCTGAAGGACCCGGCTGCGGAATACGAAGGAGAACTTGCCTGGTCACGCAATGGTACCCAGGCAGTGCGGCTGAGGAAGATCTCGCACACTTTCAAAATGATCCCCAATTTTCAAAATGAGGGATAAAATTTTAGTTAAAAATGAATTTTCATTTCCCTTTTAGAGAAATCCTAACTCTGCAACTCCAATGATATTGGTAAGTCCTTAGCCAAGCCCTTGGAGTTGCTATGGAAACATACTCAGTACCTGCCATCTGAGGTATCTGGGTTTCTATTGGGGAAAGAGCCTGAAACCACCTCAGTTGTGCTCCCCCAGCCTTTAATTCTCTTTGGGCAGTCTGATTCTTCGTTGCGTTATTTACTATTATGTGGGCTTTGCCCACTATCTAATTATTACATTCCGCCCTTCCAGAGAGTGAGTCCTACTGCCTATCTGAATGAAAGGAATGTTTTATATTGACATTTTAATCAGTGGAACTTACTGTCATAAAACCTCTGTGAGACAGTAATGATTTGCAAAACCTAATATTACATCTTTTGTAGAGCCTAGCATCTGTGTATAATTGACCAATTTATTAGATGCCTGTGGTTCATTGATTTTCTACACAGAAAAAAATTGGATCGTAATTTCGAGCTGCTGTTTTCTTCAAATTGATCACGTTGGCTCTCATAAATGTTCCCTTTGTACTCATGCTCTCACTTTTGCACAAAGAAACTGTATTGTATGCAGTGCGGTGTCATTGGCCTTGGAATTAGAGTCAGTTTTGTTTTTTTTCCTGCAGAAGCTCTTTTCTGTTGTTGTTGCAAAGTAGTTTGAAGGCAGTTTTATTCAGAGGAATTTTCCCTACAAAAGGCTGCTTATTTTCTGAGCATACATCTCTTCAGTCTGGCATTATCCTTAGAAAGGGAAACTTTCTGAAAGCGACTTTGCTTGATTTACAATGATGCCAAACAAATAGATATTTATTGATGATTAATCTCAGGACCATTGGCCAAGCAAGGATGACTTTCAGAAAATTTTTATTTACGCTATTGCTGATAATAAGATGTTTCTGGTCCGAAGAGAAGTTTTATTAAAAGAAGTCTCAGTATTGAAAGCTAAAGCTACAAAATGATTAACAGTGAATAGCTGTCTCCGTTCTTCTACCTAAGGAATGAGGCAACATAAGGGATGGGCCGGCCCATGTTTGACACATAAATTTAGGATTATTGGCTTCTTTTTGGCATATGGAAAACACTACAAGTAAACAGAAGTAAAGAGAAAATAGAAACAGAGGGAACACTTCCTATTTCTATGGGACCAGCATAGCCCTAATACCAAAACCAGACAATGACATTGCAAAAAAGACAACTATAGACCAATATTTCTCATGATTACAGATGCAAACGTGCTCAAACTGAGTCTCTGTTCCAATCTCAGTAGAATCCTGAGAGTGTAGAAAGCTCTGGAGCCAGACAGAGAATGTTGACGCCTGGATTCCAGTGTATTAGTGGGAACAGCCTAGGGCAGATAATGACCTATCCATAGGCTGTAAACCGGAAGTCTTCCATAGAGTCCCACTTCTGTCTCCTGCTCTAGTTCTAGGTCTCCAAATTCCAGCCAAGGCTCAGCAAGCTAATGCTGCTTATTTGAAAGATCCAATGAACCAATATAGCTTCTCTGGACCTGCAGTTTAGGAGAACAACTATTTCAAACTTAAGGGGAAAAGATAAATATTCCTTATGTAGCAGCAATGTGCAGGTTGAATAAAATTGAAACTTTATTTAAACAAGTAAGAGTCTCCAGGTGGTTATCCACATAGGCACTTATTGGGTGGTCCCATAGATCATGCATATTGAACAGGCTCCTGAATGGAAGGATGCAGGGAGAAAAGCATGCTTTCTCGGACTCTGGCTCTGGTGCCACACCGCAGGTGGCAGGCACTAGGAGCAATTTTGTACCTGCTTTTTCACAGCCTAGTGACTGGGCAGAATTTTATGGTCAGTAGCGGTAAAAATTTGGCAGTTATATATTTGAAACCCAGAAATTGCATCACCAAAACAATCCAGAAGGGGAAAAAATACAGAGAGAAAAAATGGTAGAAATACAACTCACCCAATAACTGAAAGATTTGACAAATATAGAGGCTTGGGGAAAGGGCGAGGTTTTGGTGAAAAACAGAAAGGGAATTACAAAATGAATAAGGCGTGTGGAGGAGAGCACTGTGTAGAATTCAAGTTTCCAAGTCGTCAGGAAATGAATGGGGCAGGTTTCAGAAGATGCAGAAACTGCACAATTGTTCTTTGGAATTAGTACAAGGTTAAATTAGAGATGTAAAGAGAAGGGGCTATCTAGGACAGAGTGACTAATTTCTATTTCAAAGACACATTTGCTTTGCTAAGGAAAGGAAAGAAAAAAACACAAGTGTTCAAGAAGAATTTTCATTTTTTTAAAAAAATATACTGAAAGCACTAAAAGCTATCCAAATATTTGCTGGCATCCCATTAATTAAAATCCTAAGAGGGAAAGCCACCAAGGTCAGCATGCCTAATTCTGAAGAAATCACATTTCCTTATTTAGCTATCCTATCACTGGGATTTATACGCAGAAAGTCAATAAAGTTATTCTTTTAATTACCTGTAATAATTATAGTAGATGCTGCTTTTTAATGAAGAGTTAAGTTAACAAAGTAAAAGGGCTGACCTCGATTCTCCAAAAGATTGAATGCCACAGTATCTGTTGATATCAGAAGAATTTTTAACACCTAAATAATTTATATAGAAGAGAAACTTTTTAATAGTCACATTTTACCAGCCTAATCCCGAAACTTCTCCTTGCATAGCGGTTCAGGGTACAGACCCTGATATCAGGCCACATGACCCTTATTTCCTGGGTGATCTCAGACAAACTACTTATTCTCTGTCCTGTTTCTTCATCCATAACTTAGAGGTATTAGCAGTACCTACACTAGAAGGTTGTTGTGAAGATAAAGGAGTTGATATAGGAAACTTCCTTAAAACAGTGAAGCAAGTAACTGATGAGTAGTGTATCATGGATTTAACAACTTAAGAAGCAACTTACCCTCTCCCCACCCTTTCCACCTAGAGCCCATGAGTGGTACCTCAGGGTGTTCATACAGTCTCCTATGCCCTGGCAGGGTATGCAAACTTTAACTGGGAAGTAGATATGCCAAGAAATGCCCCAAAAGAAGTCGAGGGGACCCCAGGATAGGGCTGAGAGATGTACCCTCTCAAGCTGACCTGATTCTAAATACAGGTGGGCCTCAGAGGAACTGCATATTGTGGGAGCCAGGATGGGGCCGAGATAGCAGGGCAGGTGTCCACAGGGCCTTGAGAATGCTGAAAACAAGCTGGGAGGCACTCCACTACAGACATTTGGGTAGCAGATGCAGCAATGACAGAGTTCTAAGCCTAATGACCTAGAGGGTTGAGCTGCTCATCAATCAAAGGCCAACAGGGACAGCAAGAACTGCTGAATAGCCCTTGAACCAGAGGATCCTCACTTAGATGGGCAACGTTCAGAGAACTTTCCCAACACCTGGATGTTACCAGGAGAGGGGAAGGGAAGATGGTGAGAGTCTCTGAGAGCCAGAGCATTTTGTCCTGGAGAGACTAGGTAAAGGTTCACATCTACATCGAGTTCTTAAATGGAAAAACTTAAGGTGGTGTTTGTTTGTTTGTTTGTTTCAATTGTCAGCAGACATAGAAGCTTGAAGAAAAGTTGAGATGAGTTTTTTTTTTTTAATCAAGAAAAAATGGCCATTCTAGCACTTCTCAGAGTGCCTGTTACCTCTAAGGTGATCACCATTTCACTCTCAACAGGGTTCCAATTTGGGTGAATTACAAGGGCATCCTAATCAGAACCTACTCAATTTTAAAGGCTTTGTCCAGAATTTTCAAAAGTTGTTATACAGGTTTGCACCTAAATAACAAATAGCCCTAAATACCAAAATGGAGCTGAGCCTTTGAGAAATGGGGTGCCTCGCAGAAGTGAACTCTTGGAGTCAAGAGAAATGAGGAAAACAAAGAGCTATGGTATCTCCTGGCGAGATGCTGGGGAAGAGCTTCGTTAGCACATAGCCTGGGGTGAGTTCAACAGACTGCAATAAATATTTAAAGTTAACAATTCTGTGGGGGCTTTTTTGTTTTGTTTTGTTTTGTTTTTGCTTTTTCTCCAGGATGCGAAGACTTATCCATGAGGTGAATATGACAGAATGATGCTTGTGGCAATAACCAGAGCTACTGAAAGAGAGTCAGGGGGCAATGAGGTAAGCAACTCTCCTGGTCCTCCCAACTCTGCCCAGGGATAGACACAAGGCAAGGAGAGAGCTCACAAAATTAGGAGAACCAGAGAGAGGGAGGTGTGATAGGCTTGAGAAGAGGATGGATGTCCTGGGAGGAAATTTTTAACTGGTCAGTGACTGAGAGGACTGAAAAATATTTGTCTTTGACTAGCTCCAGTGTGAGGATTGAACAGACTGACAACTGACAGAGGGGGTTGAGGGCCTGAGTGAAAAAGGTGAAGGGATTAAGAAAAAAACAAAAACAAAAACATCTCAACAGACAACAGTCTGGTGATCACCAGAGGGAAAGAGAGGTAGGGAAAGGTAGAAGAGGGTAAAGGGGAGCTAAATGGTGATGGAAGGAGACTTGCCGTGGGGTGGTGAACACAAAGTACAATATACAGATGTTGTGTCATAGAACTATTCAACTGAAACCTATGTAATTTTGTCAACCAATGTCATTTCAATAAATTCAATTTTTAAAAAATCATCAATATTGCAGGAAGCAATAGTTTTGGAGAGGGCCCAGGGATCTGCACTTGGTAATTCTGGCAGGACATTTGCTCAACATGCCCACCCGTGGAGGAACAATCAGCGTTGCTGGAATTGAGTTTTGAGGCCAAAAATGAAATACCAATGCTGAAGAGTCTCTTTTGAATGGGAGGCGGGGGGAGGGTGTGGGGACCCGAGAATCATCACTGACACAAGCAATCTTTGCCAGCAATCTGAGGTCAGGTTAAATCAAAACAACTTAGTTTTTAATAATTGCCAACAACTTTTTTCCATCTCCATTTTATATCCCTCACTCATCATCTTACTCATTGCATTTATTTTGCATTTTTATGTTTCTTATTTTTTATCTAATTACAAACACATGAGTAATCATTATTAAATGCATTATAGCAGGCTTTTCCTGTTTATTTTTTTAACCATTTTCCAAGAAGAGAGATGGACTTTGGGATTTTTTTCTTCTCAAAAAGGGAAGTTTAAGTTTCAACGTCAAGGAGAAGTTGCCTGAAGACAAATTCTCTTTCTGGCTTTTGTTTTTGAAAATAAAATTTAAAAAATTAAGAGATTTTTACAGTGGAAAAAAGATAGGTATCCAGATTGAGAGTAAGGGAGAATAATAAATTCAAGAAGGGAACAGTAGTTAGATTTTAACTTTTAGTGACTAAGGGAGGGTTCCGAACCTCAGCAGAGCATGAGTGAGGAACCACCTCTGGCATCTGGCTCCTGGGCACCGAGTCCCCTGCCCTAGGGTGGCACTAAAACTGTGGAGCAATTTCCAAAGCCTGTGAAGTCATAGACAACTGTAATATCAAGAGTGGACAGAATGGGCCACAGAACCTTGGAATTTCCCAAATGCCCTTTGTTGTTGACCTCAGGAGCCCTCAAAAGAGCATGGTGTCACCCTAGCTGGTTTGGCTCAGTGGATAGAGCATTGGCCTGCGGACTGAAGGGTCCTGGATTCAATTCCGGTCAAGGGCACATGCCCGGGTTGCAGGCTCGATCCCCAGTAGGGGGTGTGCAGAAGGCAGCTGTGCAGGAAGCAGCCGATCAATGATTCTCTTTTATCATTGATGTTTCTATCTCTCGCTCCCTCTCCCTTTCTCTTAAAATCAATTATATATATATATATATATATATATATATATATATATATATACACACACACACACACACACACACACACATACATACACTAGAGGCCCGGTGCACGAAATTCATGCACGGGGGGGTCCCCCCTCAGCCCAGCCTGCACCCTCTACAATCTGGGACCCCTTGGGGAATGTCCAACTGCCGGTTTAGGCCCGATCCCAAGGATCGGGCCTAAACCGGCAGTCGGACATCCCTCTCACAATCCAGGACCGCTGGCTCCTAACTGCTCACTTGCCTACCTGCCTGATCGCCCCTAACTGCCCGCCCCCCATCGATCTGGTTGCCCCCAACTGCCCCCCTGCCAGCCTGGTCACCCCCGACTGCCCCCCTGCTGGCCTGGTCACCCCCAACTGCCCACCCCTACCAGCCTGGTGGCCCCCAACTGCGCCCCCCCCCCCCCCCCCCCGCTGGCCTGATCGCCCCACATAGCCTGCTGTTCAGTCATTTGGTCATCCCTCACTAACCCCCCTGCCGACCTGGTCGCCCCATGCTGCCTGCTGTTCGGTAGTTTGGTCGTCCCTCACTAATCTCCCTGCCAGTCTTGTCGCCTCACGCAGCCCCGCTGTTCAGTCATCCATCCAGTTGTTTCGGTTGTGATGGCCCCTGGCTTTTTATATATTAGGATATAAAGAACCTGGTGTCAAGTGGGAAGAGAGTGGGTAACAGAGAATTGAGTCCCAGCAATGACTGCTATTAACTTTCCTTTCAGAGTTAGATTGAATTTGATTTTTAGAAATATAAAATTAATGATATATTTTATTTCATAATACTTGGTATGGGAAGGTAGACATCAATCACACACATAAAAAGAATTCACCAGGAATGGTACAAATAATTGAAGTGCATAGAAAAGGTACCAAATTTATTAACATTTTAAATTCAGCTCTTTGAATTAGAATTGGAAACAAGGATTGAAATGATGAAGTTTTGGTTCTTATTTATTCTATCCTATTGCTAATGGATGTTCTAATGAGCCATGTGTTTAGGAAGGAAGGAAACCAAGAGTAAAGCCCACAGACAATGAGACAAGACAATTGGCCAATTAGCAAGGCCACATCTAAATTGCTGACAGGAGGCTAATAGTAAGATGTTCTAATGCCAGCACTACTTGTAATCCATTAGGAACTAGTGACAGTTTAGCCATAGCTCTACCTCTGAATGGACTTTTTATAAAAATGTTTGTTTTCTAAATTAAGGATCCTTTTTAATTGATGTTGTTTTAAGTACTATTAGCGCAAGGCCCCTTATAACTTTTTTTTTTTTTACCATGGAATATAGAGTTTCTAACTAGATGTGAAGGTAGCATGGCTTGTCAACAAGAAACTCAAACCATTCATGTTCAGCAGAGATAAAGATTATATTTTTTTGTAATAACATTTTAGGAAAGGAGCTATGGACATTTAGTCACATGTCACTTTAGCAGCCAAGAAGGAAAAAGAATTTGACTAAGAAATAGGCTGCTCATCCATGTCCATATGAAAGACTTACACTTTCCTGTTAGTGTGTTAAACATGCTATATAATAAAAAGCTAATATGCAAATTTCCCCTTGACCAGGAGTTCGACCAGGAGTTCAACCAAGGGTCCGGCCCTGACCCTGATCAGGGCGGGCCAGCCAGACCCCACCTGTGTACAAATTCATGCACCAGGCCTCTAGAATAAATATAAACTTTTTCTTTTTTAAGATATATTTTTTCTCCAAGTAAGAAATTACCCAAAATTGAGGATTAATTCTTAACATTGATCACTTTCGCTATGATTCTTCATCAACTAAAGTTATTGTGCAGAAGATGACTAAAATTTAGTGGAAAGTTTAATTCTTGAGAGAAATGAAGAGTTCTTGGTAGCTGGATGCATTTTTCATAAGTCATTTCTGAGATATTTTTTTTATAAAACATTTGCTTGTGATAAAGTTATTTGCAAGAAGATGACACCATAATGCAGCCCTAGATAGTTAAAATATCTGACCTATGCCAGAGGGCCAGTTCATCCACATTTTCATTAATACCCACAGTATGTAAGAACATAATAGGAGTATTGCTGGGGCTAAGAAAAGGAGGCCTTTCCAAGCATTGACTTGATTAATATTTCTCTGTGTATGGCAATGCAAACTATTTAATTAGAAGAATATTCTGAGGAGAACTGTATAACTGAGGACCCCTGACTTTGGCCAGGGCCCCTGACTTTGGCCAGGGCTACTCTTGAGAGCTGTTCTTTACCGAGTCTCCTCTAAATCTAGGATGGTTTCTGCAGGGCGGCAGGGCTTTCTTCAACACTGGTCATGAGGAGATAAACATGGGGTGTGAAGCAAGGTGAAAGCGATTAAACTTGCTGCATCACAGACTGTGGGTCCTTAGAGGAGTTGTTGTTTTTTATTGAAGTTGAGGATGAGCAAGCAATCCAGCTTTGCTGACCCCATTTAGCTTCTGCCATGTCAGCATAAAGTACAGAAAGTCCTCATTATCCAAGAATAATTGGGACCAGAAAAGAGCCACTTCAAAGTGAATCTGCACAAATGGGAACCAACACTTAATAGTAAATAGAAAATTAAAAAGTTTGATGGGGAGCGTATTTTGAAAAATGAAGCTCAAATAATGAAAATTAGTTTTATGTTACATTAAAAAGTTTAGGCTACAATTACATCTATGTGATCATTTTCAGGATAAAAAAGGAATTAAGCTTTGCTTGCTTTGGGTGGAGGAGGTTGTCATTTGTTCCAACAAAATTATCTGATAGCATAATGTGACATTCTTCACATCGACGTTCACTGCAAACTAGAAAAGGGTCATTATTCTGTGCCAATAAATTCAAGGATTTCCTCATATTTTACAAGACCTGTTCTTAACCATGTCATATTCAAGTCACTCTTTTTCCAAGTATCATCATCCTTGTCAAATTTCTCTTCTTCAATTGTCAAGTCTTCTCGCTGCAAAATGCTTATTTACTGGTGCCTTCATGAGTAAGTAGAGTGGTTCTTTAGCATTATTTTCTATTTTTAATTGAATTTATTGGAATGATACTGGTTAATAAAATTATATAGGCTTCTATCATCACCACCTGTATATTGTATGGTGTGTTCACCACCCTAAGTCAAGTTTCTTTCCCTCACCATTTATCCTCCTTATACCCTCTTTTACCTCCCTGGGCATTCTTTTCAATGACCTTATAAAATTCTATCTATTTGGCAAGATGAACTATCTTTCTTTCGAGTTCATTTGTCTGGTATTGTAGAATGTTAATAAAATGAAACCATCATCAGATTTTGAAACATGTTTAAAACTAAGTAGGAATTCTTTTATAAATGTGACAGTTTATTGTTTAAAAATGTCAGGTTGTGACATGTTTTGCAATCTCATAACATCAGGGATTCAAAAATAAATGTTTAGATAACGAGAATACCTCTGTGCAATGTAGAAGTTAAGAGAAGTGTGAGTAGATGAGAAAGGACCGAGAGCCATTGCTAACAGCTTCAAAAAACAAAACATCTTTGCCCATCTGTTTTTTTTTTTTTTTTTTTTTTTTTTTTTTTTCAATTTTTTTATTAAGGTATTATATGTGTACATATCTTACCATTGCCCTCCCCACACCCCCCTCCCATATATGCCCCCACCCCCCAGAGTTTTGCATCCATTGGTTATGCTTATATGCATGCATACAAGTCCTTTGATTGATCTCTTATCTCCCCCACCTCTCCCTAACCTTCCCCTTGTAATTTGACAGTCTGTTTGATGCTTTACTGTCTCTGTATCTATCTTTTTGTTCAAGATTATAATGTTCTTTATTATCCATAAATGAGTGAGATCATGTGGTATTTTTCTTTCATTGACTGACTTATTTCACTTAACATAATGTTCTCCAATTCCTCCCAGGTTGCTGCAAATGATGAGAATTCCTTCTTTTTTATGGCAGCATAGTATTCCATTGTGTAGATGTACCACAGTTTTCTGATCCAGTCATCTGCTGACGGGCACCTAGGCTGTTTCCAAATCTTAGCTATGGTGAATTGTGCTGCTATGAACATAGGGGTGCATATATCCTTTCTAATTGGTGTTTCTAGTTTCTTCGGATATATTCCCAGGAGTGGGATTACTGGGTCAAATGGGAGTTCCATTTTCAGTTTTTTGAGGAAACTCCATACTGTTCTCCACAGTGGCTGCACCAGTCTGCAATCCCACCAGCAGTGCACGAGGGTTCCTTTTTCTCCGCATCCTCGCCAACACTTGTCGTTTGTTGATTTGTTGATGATAGCCATTCTGACAGGTGTGAGATGGTACCGCATTGTTGTTTTGATTTGCATCTCTCGGATAATTAGTGACGTTGAGCATGTTTTCATGTGTCTCTTGGCCTTCCTTCTGTCTTCTTTTGAAAAGATTCTATTTAGGTCTGTTGCCCATTTTTTTATTGGATCATTTATCTTCCTTTTATTAAGTTGTATAAGCTGCCTGTAGATGTTGGAGATTAAACCTTTATCAGTGATGCCATTTGCAAATATGTTCTCCCATGCAGTGGGCCTTCTTGTTGTTTTGTTGATGGTTTCTTTTGCTGTGAAAAAGCTTTTTATTTTGATGTAGTCCCATTTGTTAATTTTCTCTTTAGCTTCCATTGCCCTAGGGGCAGTGTCAGTGAAGAATTTCTTTTGGCATATGTCTGACATTTTGCTGCCTGTGGATTGCTCTAGTATTTTTATGGTTTCCCGTCTTATGTTTAAGTCCTGTATCCATTTTGAGTTTATTTTTGTGTATGGCGTAAGTTGGTGATCAAGCTTCATTTTTTTGCATGTATCTGTCCAATTTTCCCAACACCATTTATTGAAGAGACTGTCTTTATTCCATTGTATGTTCATGCCTCCTTTGTCAAATATTAATTGAGCATAGTGGTTTGGGTCAATATCTGGATTCTCTATTCTGTTCCATTGATCTATATGTCTGTTCTTGTGCCAGTACCAGGCTGTTTTGAGAACAGTGGCTTTGTAATACAGCTTGAAATCTGGTATTGAGATCCCTCCTACTTTATTCTTCTTTCTCAGGATTGCTGTGGCTATTCGGGGTCTTTTTTTATTCCAGATGAATTTTTGGAGAGTTCTTTCAAGGTCTGTGAAATATGCCGTTGGTATTTTAATGGGGAGTGCATTGAATCTATAGATTGCTTTGGGTAGTATGGACATTTTAATGATGTTGATTCTACCAATCCATGAACATGGTATGTTCTTCCATCTGTTTACGTCTTCCTCTATCTCTTTTTTCAGTGTCCTGTAGTTTTCCGTGTATAGGTCTTTTACCTCCTTAGTTAAGTTTATTCCTAGGTATCTTAATTTTTTTGGTGCGATGGTAAATGGGATTGCCTTTTTAGTCTTTCTGTCTGTAAGTTCACTATTGGTGTATAGAAAGGCCATAGATTTCTTGGCGTTAATTTTGTATCCTGCTACATTGCCGAATTCATTTATTAAGTCTATTAGTTTTTTGACGGAGTCTTCCGGATTTTTTATGTACAAGATCATGTCGTCTGCAAATAAAGACAGCTTTACTTGTTCTTTTCCAATCTGGATGCCTTTTATTTCTTCTTCTTGTCTAATTGCAATGGCTAATACTTCCAGTACTATGTCAAACAGGAGTGGTGAGAGTGGGCATCCCTGTCTTGTTCCTGTTCTTAGGGGAAATGTCTTTAGTTTTTGTCCATTGAGTATGATGTTTGCTGTGGGTTTATCATATATCGCTTTTATTATGTTGAGGTATGAGCCATCTATTCCCACCTTGTTGAGAGCTTTTATCAAGAAAGGGTGTTGGATTTTGTCAAATGCTTTTTCTGCATCAATTGATATGACTATGTGATTTTTATCTTTCAATTTGTTTATGTGATGTATCACGTTTATTGATTTGCGGATATTGTACCATCCTTGCATTCCTGGGATAAATCCTACTTGGTCATGGTGTATGATCTTTCTGATGTACTGCTGGAGCCGATTTGCTAGAATTTTGTTGAGGATTTTGGCATCTATGTTCATGAGGGATATTGGTCTGTAATTCTCTTTCATTGTGTTGTCTTTATCTGGTTTTGGTATTAGGGTGATGCTGGCTTCATAGAAGGAGCTTGGAAGTGTTCCTTCCACTTGAATTTTTTGGAATAGTCTGAGGAGGATAGGTTTTAGTTCTTCCTTGAATGTTTGGTAAAACTCTCCTGTGAAGCCATCAGGCCCCGGGCTTTTGTTTGTCGGAAGCTTTTTGATGACTGCTTCAATTTCGTCCATAGTTATTGGCCTATTGAGCTGTTTAGATTCTTCTTGATTGATTTTTGGAAGGTTATATTTTTCTAGGAATATGTCCATTTCCTCCAGGTTGTCCAGTTTGTTGGAATAGAGTTGTTCATAGTATTTTGTAACAATCCTTTGTATCTCAGCGGGGTCTGTTGTTATTTCACCTCTTTCATTTCTGATTTTGTTTATTTGGGTCCTCTCCCTTTGCTTCTTGGTGAGCCTGGCTAGAGGTCCATCAATCTTGTTTATCCTTTCAAAGAACCAGCTCTTGGTTTTGTTGATCTTATGTATTGTTTCTTTGGTCTCTATGTCATTTATCTCCGCTCTGATCTTTGTTATTTCCTTCCTTCTGGTTACACTGGGCTTTTCTTGCTGCTCTTTTTCTAGCTCTTTGAGTTGTAGGGTTAAGTAATTTATTACCATTGTTTCTTGTTTTTTGCAATAGGCCTGTAGAGCTATGAACTTCCCTCTCAAGACTGCTTTCGCTGTGTCCCATAGATTTTGGATTGTTGTGTTTTCATTGTCATTTGTTGCCATGATGTTTTTTATTTCTTCCTTGATCTCTCTGGTGACCCAGTCCTTGTTTAATAGCATGCTGTTTAGTCTCCATGTGTTTGATTTCTTTGGATTGTATTTATTGTAGTTGATTTCCAGTTTTATGCCACTGTGATCTGAGAAGATGCTTGATATAATTTCTATCTTCTTGAATTTGAAGAGACTTTGCCTGTGACCCAGCATATGGTCTATCTTTGAAAATGACCCATGTGCACTTGAGAAGAATGTATATTCTGTGGCTTTGGGGTGAAATGTTCTGAAGATGTCAATTAATTCCATCTGGTCTAGTGAGTCATTTAGGATTGCTGTTTCTTTGCTGATTTTTTGTTTAGAGGATTTGTCCAGTGGTGATAGTGGGGTATTAAAGTCTCCTACTATGATTGTGTTGCTATTAATCTCTCCCTTGATATCCTCCAGAAGTTTTTTTATGTATTTGGGTGCTCCTATATTGGGAGCGTATATGTTTACCAGAATTATTTCTTCTTGTTGGATTTCTCCCTTTAGTATTATGAAGTGGCCTTCCTTATCTCTTGTTATGGCATTTACTTTGAGGTCTATTTTGTCAGATATAAGTATTGCTACCCCAGCTTTTTTTTCATTTCCATTTGCCTGAAAGATATTTTTCCATCCCTTCACTTTCAATCTGTGTGAGTCTCTTGTTCTGAGGTGGGTCTCTTGTAGACAGCATATATATGGGTCGTGTTTTTTTATCCATTCAGCTACTCGATGTCTTTTGATTGGAGCATTTAGTCCGTTTACATTTAAAGTTATTACCGAAAGGTATTTGTTTGCAGTCATATCTATTTTTGTGTCTGTATTCCTTCTTACCTGTTTATTTCTTCTTTTTACAGTATTCCCTTTAGCAATTCTTGCATTGCTGGTTTGGTGGTGATAAACTCCCTGAGGCTTTTTTTGTCTGCAAAGCTCCTGATTTCCCCTTCAATTTTGATTGATAGTCTTGCTGGATATAGTATTCTTGGATTCAGTCCTTTGCTTTGCAACACTTTGTATACCTCCTTCCATTCACTTCTAGCTTGTTGTGTTTCTGATGAGTAATCATTTGACAATCTGATGGGTGTTCCTTTGTAGGTAACTCTCTGTCTCTCTCTTGCCGCCTTTAGGATTCTCTCTTTATCATTTATATTTGCCATTGAAATTATGACATGTCTTGGCGTGGGTCTTTTGGGGTTGATCCTGCTTGGGACTCTCTTTACTTGCGTAACTTTTATCTTTCCCATATCCGGGAAGTTTTCTGTCATTATTTCTTCAAATAGATTTTCTAATCCCTGCTGCTCTTCTTGTCCTTCTGGCAGCCCTATTATACGCATGTTACTTCGTTTCATGTTGTCCCGAAGTTCCCTTAGGCTTTCCTCCTGCTTTTTAATTTTTTTTCTCCAATTGCTGTTCAGCTTGAGCTTGTTTCTGTACCTGATCTTCTAACTCACTAATTCGGTCCTCTGCTTCTTGTAGTCTACTGTTGAAACTTTCCATGGTGTTTTTGATTGTAGCTATATCACTTTTCATTTCTTCCTGATTCTTGCATAAGTTGTTGATTTTCTCATCCATCCGATGTATAAATTCCATGACCATTACTCTGAATTCCTTTTCGGTCATGTTGCAAGCTTCATTTTCACTAATTTCCTTTCTTGGCGACTCCACATTTTCTTTCCTCTGTGAGTTATTTCGTTTCCCCATTCTGGCTATTACCAGAAAGCTCAAGCTTCTGTTTGCGTGGACCTGGGCCGTGTGCTGTGGGGACTTCGCTCCACCCTAGTTTCACTGAAGTGCTCTGACACTAGGACGTGTGGCTGTCTTTGGTTGGTGGGAACCAGACTTGCCCAGGATCAGTGTCCCCAGTGTTCTGTGTGGTCTCGTGTGCACATTTAGAATCAGGGGCCCTGTCTGCACCACACTGTTGGTATGTGCCGAGAATGAGATCCTTAGCATGTGCCAGGAGTCAGAGTTTCCCTGTGTCTGCACCAAGACTCGAGTGTCAAAGTCTCTGTTGCCTTGTGCGGTTTCTCGTTGAGAATCAGGGTCCCTGTGTGTGCACGCACCAACAATTGGGGTCGCTGGCTCTTAGTGTGAATGCGCTGTGAGTCAGGGATCCCAGGCAGCTGTGTCCGGCGTGCCAAATTCCCTGAAGTGGAGCTGCGTCCTGTGTGTGCTCTCTCTGCTGAGCCAAACCGGCTAGAGCGCACTTTCTTAAAAACCTGAAGGTGAGCCGGCTCAGTGAACTCTCCCAAAGTCCCAGAAGGGGGGCGGAGTCCGTCCTGCGCGCCAAATTCCCCAAAGGGAAGCCCCTCTGTGCAGGCTCTTAAGAATCTCCGAAGGGGGAGCTGTGACCCGCGAGCCAAATTCCCCCAAATTCCCCGAAGGGGAGCCCTCTGTGCGCACTGACAGATTTCCCCAACGGGGAGCTGCTTCTGTCCCCTGCGCGAGCGCGCGCCAAATTCCCTAAGAGGGAGCGCGTCCCTGCGCAAAGCTCGGCAGCTTGGGCCGGGGGCGGGTCTATCAGTTACTATGGCGCTGTCTGTGCACGCTGTGCGCGCTCCTGTGAGCAGCTAGGGCGAAGGGCGCGTCTATCAGTTACTATGGCGCTTTCCGCGCGCTGTGGGCGCTCAGCAGCTTGGGGGAGGGGCAGGTCTATCAGTTACTATGGCGCTATCAGCGCCTGCGAGGAGGGGGATAGGCTCTTTGACTCACGGAAATCTGCCGAGAAGTCTGGATTCTTGTTGTTTGTTTGTCTGAAGCTGTGACAGCAGGTCTCTGTCCCCGGTGGCTGCAGGGTCCTGGTTTGTGTCAGAAGCCAGGATCTGAGTCTCAGGCAGCTCTGTTTCCCAAGATGGCGTGGTCTCTGCGTCCGCACCAGCCGCCGAGAAGTGTCCGCTTTGTGCGCGGGGCTCCGCCGTCTAGGGCTGCCCTGTTCGGGAGCCCCTTGGAAGACCTGCAGAATCTAACTGACCCTATCTCATACACACACACACACCACACACATCTACACTCTCCTCTATGGGTTCCTCACTCACACTCTCTCTCTCCCTACCTTCCTGCCGGTCGCCATCTTTTTCTTTGCCCATCTGTTAAAAGGTAATTGAAAAACCTTGATCTTTTCTTATTTTTCACATTTTTATCAGAGAAGTCAGTCAACACGAAGAAAAAGAAACTCTTTTCTTTGCTGCCATAAAAAGAGATAGTCTATGCAATGACAAAACGCATTTGAATGGTCTGTGAAAGACATTGCCAGTTTTATTTCTGTTTGAGTACACTCTACTGACATTCCCAGTGTGGCTATTGTATTCGAAGTAGCATTGCCCCATAAATTTTAGAGCACTGAGAAAAAATAGCCCCTAATGAAATATGTATGGATGTGAAATTGTTTAAAGATGACTGGATGTCAACATTCCTCTTTGACAATGCATCTATAGAGAGAAAAGATAGCTTCTGGTTTGGCAATGACTTTGGAAGGACACATGTTTGTGTCCGTAGACACAGCTTAGTGTAGTGGTTAAGTCCATGGATACTACAGCCACTGTCTGGGCCTGGGTCTCAGATCTGCCTTTATTAGCTATGTGATCTTGAGCAAGTTACTTAACTTCACTGTGCCTCACTTTTTTTTTTTTTTTTTTTCCTTTCTGGCCTACAAAAACAGAAATTTATTTTCTCACAGTTCTGGAGGCTGGATAAAATGAATTATTCTGTGTAAAGACAGTGCCTGGCCCATGGTATCAACTCAATAAATACTATTCTGTTTTTTTAACATCTCTGATTATTTCCTTAAAATAAATTTCTAGAGGCCGAACTGTCATTGAAGGGCTGAGTATTTGGGGGTTTTGATGGCATTGTGAAACAACGTTCCTGAAAGTTGGGTCATAACATTTTTAAAGCCTGTGATTTCATCACATCTTAAAGTGGCCTATTTAGAGTAGCTAAAATAAGAATGAAAACAAAATAAAAAAAGAGAGAAGAGACAACATTGAAAGGGAAAAGGGAGGATAGAAGAAGAGTAGGGTTTTTTAAAAAAAGAAAATATGAATAAAAGTGAGAAACCATCCTAATGTTTTAAGTAGTGTGTAACTACTAGTTTGTGTATGCTGGCCCATGTCGACTAGAGTCTGATTTTAAGGAGGGGTTTGACTGTGCTGCCTCCCGTCTCCCTCAGCCCCAGGAATGAGCCTTTGACAGTCAGAGTATCTCAACAAGATTCACAATATCTATCTAGAAACTACCACTGCCTCTCTAATAATTAAGAAGGAATATTTGCCTGGCTGCAGTGGCTCAGTAGTTGAGTGTTGACCTATGAATCAGGAGGTCATGGTTCGATTCCCGTCAGGGCACATGCAGGCTAGATCCCCAGTGGGGGACATGCAGGAGACAGCCAATCAATGATCCTCACCATTGATGTTTCTATCTCTTTCTCTTTCTCTCTCTGAAATCAATAAAAATATTTTTTTTAAAAAAAGAAGGAAAAGTATTTACTCAAAATAACCCCAGGATAAAATACATTAGCCTGATAACATGAAATTAAATTCTACATTCTCAAGCTCTAAGTAAAATTTCAGAAAAAAAATTTTTATTAAGGTTTATTTTTCATAACGTATGCTTAGTTATAGAATTTGTTAATGACAATGAAGTTACCCTTCTTATTCACAAAAGATCTCCAGGTTCTCCTGTAATGCCAGAGCTAAGGAGGGAGGGATCTTCACTGTAGCGAGACTCATAGTTAAAGATGACCAAGTTGACAGGGCGTTACATCACTTTCTGGAACAGTAATGTGGCTTTATTTACATAATGCTCAGGCTCAAGCAATTAGTGCTAAGGGACAGCTGGAGTTTTTATATACTTTTTTTTTTTCTGAAAGAAAAACAGAACCAGAGCAAAGGACAACACCTTTTAATACTCTAATTCCTATACGTTATGTAAGTCTATTCCAAGCACATATTTCTCAGTCCCATCTAAAATGTACCAGTGGGATGAATTGAATTTGAGGTGTCCTAGAAAAACAGGGTATCTTCAGAGGGGATGCAACAATGAATAGCTTTCTCTTTCAACCCTACCCCTGCCCAACCTGCAAAATCATGGCTGAACAAAACACTCTAAATTATAGAAATGGGCAAATCTATACCGCCAGCCTCTGAAATAGGATGTGTTTTGAGCTTACAAGGATAACTAAATCCTTGACAATGGCTTGCTCGCTCTCTCTCTCACATCCCGTTTTTCTAGGGAGTAGGGATGTTCCTGTCTGCAAGTTGTCTGGCTTCAGGCGTAATTCTTGTTTTAGTGAGACAGTGTCCACCTGCCCATGTGAGTGCCCAGCCTCCACGGAGCCTCGCTATGCCAATTTCCCACGGGAGTTAGGTCAGTTTGCAGGTTATCTCACACTGAGGTCTGGGTCAGTAAAGAGGGCTAAAGTCACCCCTACTTCATTTCTTTAATTCTGAGTATTTCCTGTTTTGCTTCTCTCTATATATTCTGCCTGGACCTCTGGGCAGGTTAGCCATAGCTCTGTCTCAGGTGAGACCCTGCTATCTTTGGAAAAAAAAGAAAAGACTCCATTTGGGACTTAGGTGTCTATATAACATGTATACATTAGGAGACTTAAAGAGTTATGGAGGTAGAGAAGTCCCATGCTCTGCTGTCTGCAAGCTGGAGACCCAGGAAAGCCAGAGGTATCATTCAACCTGAATGGAAGGCCTGGGAACCAGGGAGCTGATGGGGTAGATTCCAGTCTGGATCTGAAGGCTGGGAACCTGCAGCATAGATGTCCCAGCCCACGCAAGCAGGCAGGAAAGACTGAATTCTTTCTTCCTCCAGCCTTTGGTTCCATTCAGGCCCTCAGTGGGTTGGGAGATGCCCACCTGCAATGGAGAAAGCAAACTGCTTTCCTGAGTTCACTGTTTCAAATGCTAATTTCACCTAGAAACACCCTCACAGACACACCCAGAAATGATGCACAGCCAAATATCTGGGCACCCCATGATCTGGTCAAGTTGGCACATAAAATTACTACCATAGAATGGGATAATATGTCTTTGGACAGTTCCACACAGGGAGCACCTCATGGCGTTTAGAGACACTGAAGTCTAAGGAAGGCAGAGGGAATAAAGGAGCCTCAGCCAACCCCTCAACTAAAAGCCCACTCGACTAACTGGAAGGCAATTGAATTTGCTCTGTTGCTCTCATCTAAATGAGCAAGGGTCGGTGGTTTCCAAGTATGTCTGAATGGCTCTTTACTCAACTTCTATTTTGCTAAATTTCAGACTAAAGTGATAGGTTCGCTTTGACATAACTGCAAATTTGTTTTCTGTGCTATTCCAGGAAGATTAATTATGGAGCCTAAAGGAAATTGAAGCATATCTCTGCAACTTACAAAAGTCTACTTGTAATTCAAATTCTGAGAAATAATGTATAATTACCCCTCCCCGCCACACACACACACACACACACACACACACACACACACACACACATAGGTATGCATTATGAAATAATAGTCATTTTACAGGGACCAATATTGGGATTTGGGATGCTGACTAATCCTACTCCTTCTTCCCTCTGGATTCTAACCACTTTACTATACACACAGGCAACAGATGGGAGGGCCCAGAGTGCTGCAGAGGGAGGAGGGAGAGTATGGCTTCCTTCCCCTCCGCAGCTGAATCTGGCCTGCTCTGTGCAGCCACCGGCACCGCAGCTAAGACCCTCAGATAGGAGGTGCCCTTCCTGCTGCGTTCACCACAAGGGGAGGTGGACTGGGGTGGAGATAGAGACATGGGCCTGCTTTCTTCTTCTTTTTCTCCTCCTCCTCCTCCTCCTTTTACATCTAAACTGAACGATTCATACACACACATGCACACTCACATACATACACCAATAGGTAAAGCAATAGAAGGAAATACACAAAAGCATCTCTGGGTGATTGACTTAAATGTGGTCCTTTTTTTCCCCATTCTTTGCTTTACCTATTTTTTTCTAAGGTTCCCAAAACATTACTTTTGTAATAAGAGGGGGAAAAACATCTGTGTTTAAGAAAAAAAGTGTACTCTGGAACTTCTGGACATAATCTGACCTAATACTTAAAAACAGGGGCGGGAAGAGGGGTGTGGGGGGAACCCATCACTGCCAACCCATCACTGTCCTGGGAAAACCTTGGAGGCAGATGAGGAACTGGGAAGGGCAGGAAGGTTAATGCCAACATGATTAAGCAAGAAGAGCCCTGATACCCAGAAATGAGGACTGAGCGTGGGCACATGTCCCCACAAGACACATGCAAGTACAGTCAAAGGCCGAGAGAGAAATGAAATGTAAGTGATGACAGCTAAATTCATTCTGATTGTTGACATTTGGGGATGTTCACAAGTTGGGCTTTCATAGCCAGTGGGCTTTCCCAAAATATTCTTATATTCCAATTGTTTATTTAATCTTTATTTTTCCTTAATAGTCATATTATTTTTAATTTTAAAAAATAGAAATATGCATTTATGATCTTATTTTTAAAGGTATATATATATTTTTAAAACTAAGTATCTTGACTTTTCTTTTTTTTAAATATATTTTTATTGATTTCAGAGAGGAAGGGAGAGGGAGAGAGAGATAGAAACATCAATGATGACAGAGAATCATTGATTGGCTGTCTCCTGCATGCCCCACACTGGGGATTGAGCCTGCAACCCAGGTACGTGCCCTTGGCCGGAATCGAACCTGGGACCCTTCAGTCCGCAGGCCGACGCTCTATCCACTGAGCCAAACCGGCTAGGGCTAAAGGTATATTTTTATTATAAAATATAGAAATAGAGAGTGAATGAATAAGCTTACCCTAGTCCAAACACAACCATTGTTACTATTTTGGGGTAACTTCTTCAGTCCAGGGCATTGCCTTTCTGCACCAGTACAAGGTCACAGCCACATGCATTATGTGTGATGGCCAAGTAAAAAGGAGAGAGCATAGAAGTTTAGAGATGAAAGACAGCTCAGGCAAAACAGATTTTCTTCTTGGCAGAGAAAAGAAGAAAAGGGGTGTTTTCTGCCTTCAATTCAGTTTAGCATTTGTTACCAAGAGATAGTTGCTTGGTTGATTTTTCTGTGGCTGTTCCCATGGACAGGAACGTAATGTAGTGGGAAGACAGTGAGCTTGAGCTTGAGTCCCAGCCTGACCCATAGAGACTCTGTGACCTTGAGGTCACTTATACACTCTCAGCCTTGATTTTCTCCTGTGCAAGATGGAATTAATAACAACTGTTTCATATGGTGATTAAGAAATTAATGTAACACACTAAAATACCAGGCACGTAGTACTTCCACCTTTTTTTTTAAGATCCTAAAAGAAATTTAGTATAGCTGTACAATTTTCCCCATTTGTCTTTCCACTTTTACAGTTTATGCTTCATTGCAGCATTTTAAAACAGTATATGTACTTGTATTTGGTACCTAAAGACAGAGTTGCAGTTCTTAACATGTCTTAGCTGCCCTTCACTAAATTAAATATTTTTAGTCATGGGAAAACCATCTCTAAATTTCAGATCTGTGCAACTACAACTCCACACATCTGGATTAGTAATTTTAGGTGTCATAAAATAGAGACCATTAAGCCAAGTTTCAGTTGCTCCTTTGTTTCAAGAAAAGGAAAAGCATTACTAAATTATAATTTGAAGATGACATTTTTCCTAGAAGTCAACAAAATGAAGTTCCTCTTAGTAGTTGCTCTAATTTATATTTATCTCTTGAGTCCCAGCCTCACCCTTAGTGACTCTGTGACCTTGAGAAGGTTGCTTATACACTCTCAGCCTTTTCTTCTGTGCAAGATGGAATTAATAACACCTGTTTTATATGGCAGTTAAGAAACTAATTTTTATATGTCCTCAAAATTGAGTGATGAGTAAAGAGTATCAATAAACTATTTAGAAAATAAAGTCAGTAAATTAAATTTTATTTTCATCTGGGAGAGTTCATTTCATAAACTCATTCCAAGGGAAACACTCATATAAGATGAGATCAGCTGTCAGTTGTGAAATCAATTATTTGCGTGTGACAGGGCAAAACATAAAATATCTGAGCTTTGAGAAGCTATAGTAGTGTAATATTCTTCAGATTATCCAGAACCATTAAGAAGATTCACTTTTGTCATCATTTTCTTTATTCCTTCATTGGGGGGGGAGCGGGTATTTGTGATAATATAATTTATTTATTTCTATTTCTTTCCCCCCCCCCTATTGCCCTACCCCCACCCCATTCCCATTCATGCCCTCACCCCCCTAGTGTCTGTGTCCATTGGTTATGCTTATATGTATGCATACAAGTCCTTTGGTTGATCTCTCCCTGTAACCCCCTCCTTCCCCTACCTTCCCTTTGAGGTTTGAGGATCTATCTGATCGATGTTTCTCTGTCTCTGGATCTGTTTTTGTTCATCAGTTTATGTTGTTCATTATAATCCACAAATGAGTAAGATCATGTGATATTTATCTTTGACTGACTTATTTCACTTAGCATAATGCTCTCCATTTCCATCCCTGCTGTCGCAAATGGTAGGAGTTCCTTCCTTTTTATAGCAGCATAGTATTCCATTGTGTAGATGTACCACATCTACTGATCCACTCATCTGCTGATGGGCATTCGGACTGTTTCCGATCTTAGCTATGGTGAATTGTGCTGCTATGAACATAGGGGTGCATATATCCTTTCTGATTGGTGTTTCTAGTTTCTTGGGATATATTCCTAGAAGTGGGATCACTGGGTCAAATGGGAGTTCCATTTTTAGTTTTTTGAGGAAACTCCACACTGTTCTCCACAGTGGCTGCACCAGTCTGCATTTCCACCAGCAGTGCACGAGGGTTCCTTTTTCTCCACATCCTCGCCAGCACTTATCGTTTGTTGATTTGTTGATGATAGCCATTCTGACAGGTGTGAGATGGCACCTCATTGTCATTTTGATTTGCATCCCTTGGATGATTCACTTTTGTCATCATTTTCTTTATTCCTTAATTTTTAAAATTTCTGAATTGCCTGTCACCCAGTCAAGTCCCACAGATCCTCAAAAACCAACCAATATAGGATATTTTCCTTAAGACCTGGGATTAAGCAGCTGTTAGTGAACACAAATGCTTAGTGCAGTAAAAGATGCTATAGCCAAATTAAAATTGTGATGAAGTTTTAGAGAACTGAACCATCATGATCTGTAATATACATGCCTAGACTTGAACCTGAATTTTTCACAAATCTTAATGGTTGCATACATTGTTAGCATTTATTCAAAAGACAGAAAATTTTAAAGTTGTTCTTTCCAGGAAACATCACGACCCCCTGCATGAGTTCATGGGAAGGGATATTCTGCAATGCTACTGAAAGAGGCTGGAGCCATGCAAAGCTGAGTCTGCAGCAGTGGGCAGCCATGTTGGATGCTGGCGCTTTGCAGGTAGCACACATCTCTGGACCCAGCCTTTGGCAGTGATGTTTCCATACAGGTGCCTGCTATCAGTAAGTAAAAAGTTTCCTGGTGTCCACAGTTTGCTTCTGTAATTCTAAAGACTTCTTCTTTTTTTTTTAAGTTGATAATTATACTTTAAGTTTATCAGAATGGAAAAGAACATTCCAACATTATATGAAAACTAGAGGCCACATGGGGAGGGCCCCTAGGCCTGTCCAGCAATCAGGGCCGATGGGGGCCTTCTGGGCTGCTGGCCGGGGCCTTCCTTCATTCTGCACAGCCCCCTGGTGGTTAGCACACGTCATACCGAGCGATCGAACTCCCGGTCTCCTGGTCGAACTCCCGAGGGGACACTTTGCATATCAGCCTTTTATATAGATAGATTATTCACTTTTAGAAAATCAACTTCTACCATAGTATATCAAATTAAACTACTTTTTTCCAGCTTTACTGAGATGTGATCAGCATATAATATATGTGGAGAACCAAGATGGCGGCATAGGTGGATGCCTGTACTTGCTGCCTCCCACAAACACATCAAAATTATAACTAAAATACACAACAGCTATCATCCAGAACTGCGGGAGGGCTAGCTGGTAAAAGGAAGGCCCACTGAGACTGGTGGGAGGTGTGGAGGCACGGAACAGGCTGGTCCGGCACCCAGGTGTGCCGCATTTTTAATTGGGAAGGAGATCGCCTCTGTGGAGGCCACCTGGAGGAGCAAGGAGTCCCAGCCCCACACCAGACCCCCAGCTCAGGGTCCCAAAGCTGGGGAATGAGGTCCTCACATGGGCAATAAGAAATATGGACTGTGGAAACCAGTGCAGATTGGGGCTGAGTGACACACAGGCTGCTAGAGACCCAGCTGCTCCTCTTAAAAGGCCAGCACTGCGAACTGAACTTACAAGCCCCCACTTACTCTGACCTCCAGTGCCAGGCAAGGCTCTGGGGGACCCAGACACATCTGGGGAGAAACTGGACTGTCTGGCACCGGGGCAGGAACTCAGGAGCAGTGTGCTGGGACCTCCCTTGTGCAGGGCTGACTGGCAGCCATTTCTGTTTGCTCCACCCTGGTAATTCCCTGAGACCCCGCCCCACCCAATTTACAACCCCACCCAAGGTGTGCACAGCAGCTTTTGCATTTGAATGGCCCCAGGCAGTGGCTGACTTTGCACCTCCCTGGAGACCCAAGAGCTAGTGTACCCAGTGGTCAGTGTGAGACCATATCAGATTACAACTCTACACATCCATAAGCAACACACTCAAGGGGCAGACTCAGTGAGCACCAAAGGCCTTCTGAAGCAAGTCCTGCCCCATAAGGGTGTCTCCTGCACAGCAGTTCTCCCACTGTAGTCGCAGCTGGTCCCTACAGCCAATTGGCATGGAAGTCAATTCCTCCCAGTGACAACAACAGCAATCAAGGCTCAACTACAACAAAACTGTGCACACAGCCCACAAAGGGGTGCACCAAGAGTGTCCACCTCAGGTGACTGGGGAGACTGAGCCACTGGGCCCTATAGGACACTTACTACACAAGGCCAGTCTACCAACTCAAGGAGACATAGCAACTCTACCCAATACATAGAAACAAACACAGGGAAGCAGCCAAAATGTGGAGACAAAGAAACATGTCACAAATGAAAGAAATGGAAGAAAGCAAACTATTGGATATGGAGTTCAAAACCACAGTTATAAGGTTACTCAAGAATCTTCTAGAAACCTCCGAGGAACTTAGTGAGACCTCCAAGGATCTTAGTGAGAATTCCAAAAAAAAAATGGAAAAGGACCAGTCAGAAATTAAGCATACACTGACTGAAATAAAGAATAATATACAGGGAGTTAACAGTAGACTAGAGGATCCCAAGAATCAAGTCAATGATTTGAAATATGAGGAAGCAAAAAATACCCAACCAGAAGAGCAAAAAGATAAAAGAATCCAAAAATATGAGGATAGTGTAAGGACTCTCTGAGACAACTTCAAGCATACCAACATCTGAATTATGGGGGTGCCAGAAGAAGAGAGAGAGCAAGACGCTGAAAACCTATTTGAAGAAATAATGACAGAAAACTTCCCCTACCTGGTAAAAGAAATAGACTTACAAGTCTAGGAAGCACAGAGAACCCCAAACAAGAGGAATTCAAAGAGGACCACACCAAGACACATCATAATTAAAATGCCAAGGGCAAAAGACAAAGAGAGAATCTTAAAAGAAGCAAGAGAAAAACAGTTAGTTACCTACAAGGGAGTACCCATACGACTGTCAGCTGATTTCTCAACAGAAACTATGCAGGCTGGAAGGGAGTGGCAAGAAATATTCAAAGTGATGATTAGGAAGAACCTATTACTCTACCCAGCAAAGCTATCATTTAGAATTGAAGGTCATATAAAGAGCTTCACAGACAAGAAAAAGCTAACAGAGTTCATCACCACCAAACCAATATTATATGAAATGCTGAAGGGTATTCTTTAAGAAGAGGAAGAAGAAGAAAAAGGTAAAGATAAAAAATTATAAACCACAAAGTGACAACAAATACATATCTATCAACAAGTGAACCTAAAAATCAAATGAATAAAAAAATCTGATGAACAGAATAAACTGGTGAATGGAATAGAATCAGGGGCATGGAAATGGAACAGACTGACAATTCTCAGAGGGAAGCGGGTGTGGGGGCGTGCAGGAAGAGAATAGACAAAGACCTTATATGCATGTATGCATTACCTACGGACACAGACAATAGGGTGGCGAGGGCCTGGGGTGGGGTGGGAACTGGGTGGAGGAGAGCTATGGGGGTGGGGGGAGAGGGGCATCTGTAATAATCTCAACTATAAAGATTGAAAACAAAAAAGTATAACATATGTAAGTTTAAGGAATACAATGTGAGAATGTAATACAGGTATATATTGCAAATTGATTATCATAATAAACTTAGTTATTAACCCTTCCATCAGCTCATCTAATTACCATTTTTGTGCATGTGGTGATAACATTTAAGATCTATACCACTAGTAATTCTCAAGTATATTATGTGGTATTATTATTGATAGTCACCATGTTGTACATTAGCTCCCCAGAACTTATTCATCTGGTAGCTGGGAGTTTGTACCCTTTGACCAACATCTCCCCATTTCCCCCACCTCCTACCTCCTGGCAACCACCATTCTACTCTTGGTTACTATGAGTTTGGCTTTTTAAGGATGCACATATAAGTGGGAACATACAATATTTGTCTGACTTATTTCATTTGGCCTAATGCTCTCAAGACCCATTCATGTTGTCACAAATAGCAGAGTTTCCTTCCTTTTTCTGGCTGAATAATATTCTGTTTGTAGGTGTGTATCACATTTTCTTTATTCATCCATTGATGGGCACTTATACTGTGTCTATGTCTTGGCTATTGTGAATAACGCTGCCACAAACTTGGGGGTGCAGACATCTCCTCGATAACATGTCTGGGCCTCTGACAGTGTTTGGGTCCCTGAGGGAGGTGGAAAGAGTATCCTCCTCCCTCTCGGGCTGTCTGAGAGCAGAAGTGGTGGATTCCACAAAAGAGGCCCCAATGTTGTTAGGAACTTAAACTTCGGAGTTCAGAACATTATTGTTAATTGTCTCTCCAGGACCATCCCTGTCTGTCTGGAGTTGGCAAAGCTTTTGCCTAAATGATCAAGGACTCTGCGAGGGCCTGTGATGACACCAAATATCCCAACTGTCCATGATTGTTGAGGCTTTTCTCCAGAGATGAAGATTTTTCATTTGAGAAGGTATTTCAAATGACCCTTAGTGACTCTGTGACTAGGGGTCACATAGGGCTAATGCATGAAATAGGATCTGAATTCATTAATCTGATTACTTATGATAAACGGTGCCTTAAGGAATATGGAATAGAACAAAGAAGGGGAGGTCTGGAAAGTCTGGAACACAGCCAGTTATAGGAGCAGAAAACCCTGTAACCACTAACGGAAAGGGTGATATCCCCAATGAAAAATTCCGTTTGTCAGGAGCATCTCTACCTCCCATATTATTGGTCTCGCTCACAGATCATTCGCTCCACACAGCCTTTCAGGATTTCTTCCTTTCTGCACCTGAGCTCAATTCCTTTTAGCCAGTGACAGTCTCCTGGTTGACTGCCTTTTCCTCATATCCTGTAATTCTCTCCTATAAAGATGAATTTGAGTTGAAATTTTATAATGCTGCTGTAATATTTCTCTCTGACTCTCCTACTCCACACTTTCGTGACATTTGGGCCATTTTTGTCTCAGCTTAATGCATGGTCTTGCCATCCATAATGCAAAGGCAACTATGAATGAGATGAGCACTAAGCACATTAATTTTCAATATTACTAAGGCCATTAAGAATATTGGCAGGCCTGTTACTTCGTTTTTCTACCGACGTCTTAGTAATAGCGCTCTCTGTGATCTCTGGAAATGAAGAAAACGGGAAGTCTTCCCAGGCAGAAGCTGTGATGGATGTGGACAGGAGGTGACAGTCACATGGGCCAAATTGGGTCATTAATGGAAAATTATGCAGGCTCCAGCCTGCCAGATGACACGGGTAAGCTACCAAACAACGAAGGAAGGCACTAACCTGTGCCCACTTTGCTGCCCACCTCATTGTGTACAGGTCATTAATTTGAAAGCCAAAAGGTAAAAATTAGGAATTTCTGTTTGGATCTACTTTTTTTTTTGTGCCTTTCGAGTGGCAGTGGTAGAAGCACAATAGCCTGAAGCTCCAGAAAACTGTGAAAGCTTCTTGATTTCCATGGAAAGAAATGGACTAGAAAGGTTTAAAGAAGCCAAAAGCAAAGAGCCTCTAATTAAAGGAGTAATTTCAAAACAGGCCTTGGAAACATTGAGCATATTCTTTTAATGGACTTATCCTAAGGACGGAACTGAAAATACATCTACTAGTATCTACCTAATAGCAGAAGGCTAGGCGCTGGCTGTGCATAATGTTTCCTTCAGCTCTTGGTGCCAGTGCTTCAGTTTCATCCAGTTCCCTTGTTTGTTTTTCCCCCCTGTTGCCTTTGGGTTTCCCTGTGAATCCCTTCTTAAACAGAGTTTGTGTTTTACAGCTCTCATCGTTGTAATCCACCATGATTACACTGGATCCCTGTTGAGATTAAGAAGTTGGGGAGGAGAAGCATCCTATAATCCCACGATTAAATCTCAATCTTTTTATGGGCCAAAGCCCCTGGGCTTTGATGTTCAGCAGTGCTTTCTAGCCATTTTTTCTCCTTTTTTGTGTAATACAAGAAGGCTGGAGGGTCCTTCAGCTGTCTAATTGTCCTTTGTGTTAAAGTGGTTTGTCCTGGAGGATTGATCTTTGTCATGGATAACAATCTGTGTGTATTTCTAAATGATTACTTTTCCTCTGGGCATAACTGAGTGGCCAGATTATTATGATCTCTGAACGCATAATAATCTGTCCACTCAGTGTATATCCTATATAATAAAAGGCTAATATGCAAATTGTCCCCTCGACCAGGAGTTCAATCAGCAGGCAGGCTGGCCAACCCCCCATGTCCCCTCTCCCTGGCCAGGCTGGCTGGACCCCACCCATGCATGAATTCATGCACCGGGCCTCTAAAACATATATATATATATATATATATATATATATATATATATATATATATATACACACACACACACACACACATACACACACACACACACACACACACACACACACGCATACACGCACACACTGAGTGGCCAGATTATTATGCATTCAGAGATCATAATAATCTGGCCACTCAGTGTAATTCGAAGGTTTACTTTTCCCCTCCTCCCTTCCCTCCTAAAATAGGAAGGGATTTTCCTCTGATCTTTAACAAGAGAACCTGGTAGGACTCCTGGAGGCAAACCCCACAAAAGTGTACTCCCCACAACCACTAAAAAGATACCCGCCCCCCTCCGCCGCCTCCCGCCCAGGATTTTTAAACTTTCAAGCTAGTCTACACTCAGCCTCTAGCAATATGTTAAAATTGTCATTCCTACTAATACTGACTCCAGCAGCTTCTACTCCCAGTAACCTGATCTTGGCTGTGACTTCCTTTATTTGCCTATCTCTTCAGTTTTGTGGAGGCAGTTTGCCCTGTAACCTCAACTCTCTGACCAAGCTAACAAAAGTCATTCATTTTTATTTTGTTCACCTTTTTTCTTCTTCTTTTATTTTTTAAATATATTTTTTTATTGATTTCAGAGCTGGAGGGAGAGGGCGAGATAGAAACATCAATGATGAGAGAGAATTATTGATGGGCTACCTCCTGCACACCCAACACTGGGGATCGAGCCCACAACCTGGGCATATGCCCTGACTAGGAATTGAACCATGAACTCCTGGTTCATAGGTCGATGCTCAACCACTGAGCCACACCGGCCTGGCCTCATTTTACTTGTTTTGAGAATAGGAGTGATGACTTCTAAGCTCTTTATGTGTTGGAGCTGAAACTGGACGTTTCTTTCTTCCTTTATTTCCTCTCTCCCTTCCGCCCTCCCTCCCTCCTTTCCTTCCTTCTTTCTTTCTGAAGCAAATACGGCAAAATGTTAATATCTGTTTAATCTCAGTGATGCCTATTTCCCTAAATTCAGGTTAGAGGCAACAGTGGTAACATTCCTTGAGGAGGCCATCCTGTTTTACATTCCAGCCTCACTTTTCAGTCGTTAAATTAAAATGAGCTTCAGTGTCTATAAAAAGGTCCACAGTAGACCAATCAGCAAGGAAGCCGCAGAGCTCCAGAGCTCACTACTAGTCCTTTGGCACCGTGGGAGGCACTTTAAAGCATTGCAATAGCTAACCCTGAACTATGTTCCGGATGGGAAGATGTTACTTTGAAAACCATTCCCTGTTATCCTATTTGCCTGCCTTCCCTCCAAGAAGAAGGTTAATGAGAGTTTTCAATCAGTGAGACTGGTAGAAAGCCCTCAGATGACTACTCATGTCCACACAGGGTCCAAACTGAAGCACCTTATTAAGTCAACACGTGGATTTTTTTAAAACATATTTTTTTATTGATTTCAGAGAGGAAGGGAGAGGAAGACAGAGATAGAAATGTCAATGATGAGAGAGAATCATTGATTGGCTGCCTCCTGCACGCCCCCTACTGGGGGTTGAGCCCACAACCAGAGCATGTGCCCTTGACTGGAATCAAACCTGGGACCCTTTAGTCTGCAGGCCAATGCTCTATCCACTAAGCCAAACCAGCTAGGGCACATGTGGATTTTTAAGTTAAGATTTCTGTTATCACTATTAGTCATCACAATAATAGTAACAATAAATACTTTAGTCTCTTTAGCATGTAATTCTAATATTGTCCAGTTTCATATTTAAATAGTGTAACGGGTTCATTATTAAATTTTTTATTTTTTCTTAGTCATAAGAAAAAGTTTATGTTTTATCAGAGATTTATACGTGCTAAGATCTTATTGACTAACTTCACATTCACAGTATTTGTTTGTCCTTCACATAGTATATCTCAAATGGTTTGGCATGAGTTTAGGTGTCCCTAGTATAGTGTTACCTACCAGCTACAGCTAACTGCTCCTGAATGTTGGATTGTCTCCCTATGTACAGTGGCCACATTTGGCCATATGCCCTTCTGCTGGAAGTAGGGTTTGGGCTGATACGTGTATTAGTTTGCTAGGGCTATTGTAACAAAATACCACAGACTGGGTTGATTAAACAATAGAAATATACACTGAGTGGCCAGATTATTATGATCTCTGAATGCATAATAATCTGGCCACTCAGTGTATATCCTATATAATAAAAGGTTAATATGCAAATTGTCCCCTCAAACAGAAGTTAGACCAGCAGGCAGGCCATCCAACTGCCCATGGCCCCTCCCCCTGGCTGGACCCCACCCATGCACAAATTTATGCACCGGGCCTCTAAAATATATATATATTTGTATATATATATATATATATATATATATATATATATATATATACAAATGCATAATAATCTGGCCACTCAGTGTATGTTCTCACAATTCTAGAGGCTAGAAGTACGAGATTAAGGGTTGGTGTTTTCTGGCCTCTCTCCTTGGCTTGTAGATAACCTTGTTCTTTTTGCATCTCCACGTGGTTTTCCCTCTGTGTGTGTCTGTGTCCTAATCCCCTGTTCCTATTAGGATACCAAACATACATATTGGATCAGGGTCCACCTTAACGATATCATTTTAACTTAATTACCTCTATAAAGACTCTATCTCCAAATATAGTCACATTCTGGAGTGTTAGGGCTTAGCACTTCAACATATGAATGTTGGGGGACACACTAGCAGTGCTAGAAGCAGGGGAAGATTTTATTTTTTAATCCTCACCTGAGGATATTTTTCCATTTATTTTAGAGAGTGGAAGAGAGAGGGAAAGACAGAGAGAAACATCGATGTGAGAGAAACACATTCATTGGTTGCCTCCTGCACACACCCTGACCATGGCCTGACCAGGGAGGAGCCTGCAACTGAGGTAAGTGTCCTTGACTGCAATCAAACCCGGGACCCTTCCATCTACAGGGCAACACTCTATCCACTGAGCCAAACGGGTGAGGGCGGAAAGATCATTTTTTTATTGTTCACTGTACTTGAGGCACTTTACATACATTATCTCATCCTCACAAAGTCTTATGAAGTCGGGGTTACTATTTCTGATTTAGAGACATGGAGACTGAAATGTAAAGTCAGGCATTCTGGAAGTGATAGAGCCGAGATGAACACCTGGTTCTGTCTAGCTCCAAAGTCCATGCTCCGTCCACCATATCACATTACTGATCTTTGCTTTACATCTGAAACCCTTCACTCCTCTGTGTCCTGCCCCTTTTAGTCCCTCTACTGAGTGACTTGTCCTTTTGGTACCATTGCCTACTCCCCAGCCCAGATTATCAATCAATCAACAGATTTGGGGAAATAGAGATGGCTTCTCATTAGAATGAGGAACAGGCTCTTGTCCTGGAGTAACCCAAAGTCTCCACACTTCCTAATAACCTCTAGATTAGCAAGAACATTCTCAGTAACCAGAGTAGGGCATTTGCTTGGGCAGTTTCCTTGGATGTTATTGTCCCACCTTGAGGTGCTGCAGGCATCACCAAAAGCAATCCAGTGCTCAGGGACTGGGAACCTTGGTTTGAGGCAGTCGCTGTAGGCATGCCTGCTATCCTTAGGCACTGTGGCCTAGAAATACCTCTTCTGAGTTGAGCACATTCCTGGCAACTAGGACTCATGGCAAAATAATCCTGGAGTGCAGGCCTATCACAAGCCAAACACATTGTGAAACATTTGCGTTGCTTCTTTTGAAACCCACAAAGAGGAGGAGACTGAATGTAGGCAGAGCAGACAGCTGTCCCTGGGATGATTTCAGGACACCCAGGAAAATGTCCTTGGTGAGAGTACTTTGTCGCCTTTGGGTTGTTTTTCTCTTGACTGCCTAATTTTTCCACTCCATTATTGGGAGATAAATTATTTTGTATTATTGAGCAATTAAGTCATATGCTAGTTACAGTTCTCAGACTAGATGCCAGCAATTGCTTCCTTAGAATTTCCCCATTTGCAAATGAGTTGCATTGATTCGCGAAGGGTCATAGCTATTTCAGCCATTGGATTAGCACTGATGCTGACACAGAGCAAACAGGACGCACTGGGCTTCAGCCTTCAGCTCCACCACACAAACACACACAGTGTTTCACACCTGTTGACCCAGCCAGTCCTCCCAGGCAGATCTGCTTCAACTTAAGGAGACTTCCTCAGTATTTGCACTAATGAGTCAATAATAATAAAACTTGGGTATTTGCCTCTACCCAGAATAAATTATAAATATTTTAAAAATCATTAGGACTGGAAGGGGATTGAAAGATCATTTATTCCAATCCCCTCATTTTGTGGCTGAGAAAACCCCAGCTTAGTACAAGTAAGAGATTTATCCAAGACTTCACAATTAGTTAATGACAGAAGTAGACATTAACTTCAAGTCCTGGCCTCTCCCTACAGCACCACTTTCTACTATACCCGGAATATGTAAGTTCATACATATACTGGTTATAAATTGTCTCCACTTGCCTCTAAAATTGGATTTTTTTTTTTAAAGAAAAGGCAATGTTTTTTAAGACCAAAAGTAAATCAGGGAAAACGTGTGTCTTAGTCTTTAAAGGCATTCAGATAACTTCTGCCAGCTTCAAAAAGAGGAAATGTGATATTTAAAATAGCATACTAAAATGTCATCAATTTCCTAAGTTTTGTTCCAACTTAGAGTAAATATTTTTAAACCTCTACGTGTAGTTCCTGTACGTCTATGGTGTAGCTCTGCCTCTAAACTGACAGCTGGCAAAGAAAATACGGGGCAGTAAATGCAGGGCTGACGTCAGGGTCACTTACAGAAAACGCCCTCAAATGTTCTGAGGGGACACTGTCACGTATTATGGACCTGGAGTTAGATCCGTAGAAAGCGTATTAGGGTTCATGGGCTCACACTGACACAAATTGCATGGCTGCTCTTCTGCCAAGTTGATCTAACCTTCAGCGAGTCAGCATCATTCTTGGGAGCAGGTGCTTATTAGGGTGCAAAGGACTTTCCTCAAATCCTGTCATCTGGGGTCTTCCTTGTCACACCCAAAAATGAGTTCTCACTACCTTTTACTTTAGAGTAGCTATTAGTTTGACCCCCTCTACCCTACGGATTGCACATACTGCTCAGTACCATCCTTTCCTACGTTGCTCTTCTAGCTCCCTCATTAAGATCTTAAAATGACCATTTCAGGAGTTTGTGCCCATTACAGGACCCCGGACAGTGCTCTGCATGTGGCCCAGAAGTATTTGATGAGTAGATAAATGACTAAATGCATGCTGCCTAAGACGAGGAATCATATCTGTTACAAACTAGTTGCAAAAGAAAATACAACATATTTGATGTGGTTAGGAATTTAAAAGATTAGTATGAAAGAAACGATTTCTTAAAAATGTGTATAAATGGACATTATTCTTATTAATCATACTTTCTTGTTCAGTTGGTCAATTTTTCTATTGCTTTTGTATCTCGGCTTTTGTTAGAGAATATCATTTACACTGAAGATGTCTATAGGAATGCCTAAAATAGTCATGTTTCTAATCTAGCAAGAGAAACTTAGAATACTTAATTTACAGGTAGGGCAATCCAGGCCTTGCAGTTATATGTTCCAGGTCAAAAAGCATTTATCTCAGACAGTTAGTACATCTGCGACAGATGTCAAATAGGAATTTTAAAATATACCTGTGAGCTGTAAAAATGCATGCGCCTGCCCACACCTCTGGTTTTTTGGCCTCTGTGCTAAATTAACTTTCAGAAAACAATTTAGAATATATCTTGAGAGGTTAAAGATCCTATGTAAATATATCACTAGCCTAACTTTGTGAAAAATGTTCTAGTGCTAAAGGGGTTAAGTATTGACATAGATTATTGAGGTTGGGAAAGAAGGACAACATAAAGGATGGTCCTGTTATTTCATTTTTTATAATGCTGTAGTATTTTTTTAATTAAAATAATTTTTTAAATGAACAGGTCATTACAGGCAATGTCAATTTTTAAAAAGCTTATCATTTAGGAAAAAGTGAGTCTTAAAGAATTAAAATATACAAATTTTGAATGAATAGTGAATGGATAAAAGACTTTTCTATATTATATATAACAAACTTTAATTTAATTATTTTAGTCACACTTTAAAAAACACACACAGACATTTGTCCTTATTTTGTAAGGAGATGAAACACAATTAAGCTTTTGGTTTTAAAAGCCTAAAACCCTGGTTTCTTCATTAGTGCACTTTTCATCACAGTTGACTTACTTTTCTATCCTCTCTCCCCACAGTGGGCTGTGGCTCCTTTATTTCTAGTTAATCTGTTCATCTTGGGACCTCTGCTCTTTCCTGGAATAATGTGCCTCCTTCTCTGGGATGCCTGATAAAGCCTATTAATCCTTCAAGTCCAACTCAAATGTTCTCTCCCTTGGGGAATGTTCCCTAATCCTCCGTGTAAGCATTACACTTCCTTCATTATACTTCCACAGATTTCTTACCCTCATGGCTGGCTTTTACCTACAGCCTGAATCCCCCACTCAATAAACCCTCACCAGCTCCTCTCACTCTCAGCGTGGATGTAAGATGATGTAAGTCCAGGCTCTGGGCTTCCCTTCTCACAAGCATCACTCTCAATTGCTTTCTACCTATCTGCTCCTCCTTCCCAGATCTGTGTGCTGGGGACTCTGGAGGCCATACTGCAGGAACTTTGAAGACATTCTGATCATGAACCAACAAAAGAATCCTTTTCTTTTCAGAAAACACATGAAATATATACATGTTGTACAAAACTATGTGCAATGCATTCTGGTATCTTCCATTCTCTTTTTTATTTTTTAAATATATTTTTTTATTGTTGATAGTATTACAGATATTCCCCATTCCCCACCCTTTCCCCATTTACTCCATTCTCTTTTATAAAAAACTGATTGTGTGACAATTGCATATCCACATGAAAAAAATAAAGATATATCCTTACCTGATACTATGCACAACATTTAATTCAGAATGAATCATAGACCTAAATATAACAGCTAAAACTATAACACTTCTTGAAGAAAGCAGGCACAAATCTTTATGACCTTGGGTTGGGCAAATAATTGTTAGATAAACTACCATAAAAGAAAAATCCATAAAAGAAAAATGAATAAATTGGATTTCATTTTAAACTGCTGTGCTTCTAAAGACACCATTAACAAAATGAAAAGATAAGTCATAGACTTGGGAAAAAATATTTGCTGATCTTATATCTGATAAAGGAATATATCAAGGACCCTCATAATCCAATAATCAGAAGATAAACAACCCAATTTAAATGCACACAAGAGTTGAAGATATATGAATGGTAAATAGCACATGAAAATGTGCTCAACCATATTAGTCATTAGGAAAATTAGAAACCACAATGAGACACTACTACACACTCACCAGAAAAGTTATAATTAGAAAGACACACTACTACCTGAAGAGTGTGGAGCAGCTGAAACACTCAGACATTGCTGCTGGGAATGTAAAATGGAACAGCCATTTTGAAAAGAATTAAGCAGTTTCTAAAAAGTAAAACATATACTTTTCATATGACATAGCCAGTCCACTCCTAGAGATAAATCCAAGAGAAATGAAGACACGTCTACCCAAGGACTAACACACAAATGTTTATAGCAGCATTATTTATATTAGCTCCAAAGTGGAAACAATCCAAATGTCCATCAACTGGTGAACAGATAACCCAATGTGGTATAGCTAAACAATGGACCATTCAGCAATAAAAAAGGAACAAACTATTGATACAAGCTCAGCATGATGATTCTCAAAAACACTATGTTAAGTGAAAGAAGCCAGACCCAAAAGACTACAAATTGTATGATTCCACATATGTGAACTATTCCAGAAAGGCAAATAAAAGGAGACAGGAAGCAGATCAGTGATTGCCTAAGGCTGAGAATGGAAGCAGAGATGAACAGCAAATGGCATGAGGAAACTTGCAATGTTGGAGATGTTCTAATACTGGATTGTGGTGATGACTTTATAACTTTAAATTTACTAAAAATCATTATTATAGGTAAATGTTATGGTGTATAACTTATTAAAGCTGCTTTAAATTTTTTAATTGATGCTGGTTAAAACTCACTAGATTGATTTCTTGACCCACTACTGGGGCCTGATCCATTGTGGAAAGATTGCCCTATTGTATAGTAAGCAAACTCCTATAGATCCTTGAACTTCTCCACTTCTTGCCTTAACTGGAACCAGGACATCAGTTTTATTGCCCAATGTCATGTTCAGTTATCCCCCAAACATGGACTTACACCCTGACAAGGTTTTCCCCCTCCTCTATTGCTTTCTCATCTCATCAGTGGCCAAGTTCTCCAATGATACTTCCTCAAGCCATTCCTTCTCTCCACTTCTACTTCTCTGTCTTAATTCAGGCCACTACCATCTCTTGCTTGATTATTAAAACATCCTCTATAGAGTTGCTTTGACTCTAATCTTGCCACTTTGCAACAGACAGGTCTTTCTAAAGCACAATCTTATCATGCTAGTCCTTGTCTAAACATTTTAATGGCTTCCAATGCCCACAGGATGAAGTATTAACTCCTTAACAAGGCAAGCAGAGTGTCTGGCTGACAACAAATGCTCAGTAAAATTTGTTGAAAGATAGAATGAATACGTCTCATGGCAGTGATTTTTTTTTCTTTATTTTCATTGTGTTTATTTGTATGTAAGCCTGTCTCCCGTAGAAATTGAACAGTCCTCTCGCATAGAGCTTTATGTGTTTATACACACTTGTCTGCCATAGCCCTCAGCACAATGTACTCTACACTGTAGGAATCTGCAATGCACTTGTGAATAAATGAATGGAGAAGGGTTTTTCAAAGAACTGTAGTAGGACCCAAGTGTTTCTGGCTCCCCAGGAAGTTCTTGGCTTTGGTTGAACCAACAAAGCAAACAAGAGTCTCTTGGTGCAATATGCAAACTCACCAAATGTTCTACATTCCTGAAATCTGCCTGGGGCTCATCCGTCACACACTGTTTTGATTTAGGAGAGTTGATGAGCTTGGTTCTGGACTCCAGTCAGCAGCCTCTTCTTGCCAGGCACTCCTAGAATGTCCCAGAGAAGAGGAAGAACATATTTCACATTTATATCAAACAGAGACTTGAAGGATACTATTCTTATGTGCGGCAATAGTTTATATCTCAGATGTCTCTAGAAGGGCGTGGTCCATCTCATTATCAGGACTGGCAAAGATTGTTCTATGGACATAATACAGTTAGGCAGCTCCCTGTCCTTTTCTTTCTACCAACTTGAAGATAAACTGGCAAAGTGCATCTCCATGGCTTGGTGCCAAACAGAGCTGGGCACCTTCATGAATTAGTTGGCTGCCTGTGTCTAAGAAGGTCATATTCATTTGATGCTAAAAGTTCTGCTTCGTTTTTCAGAAGAAGAGTTGGCATTTTTTTTCAGAAGAACAGATAACTTCCTTTTTTTAACCAAAGCTCTTACTGGGGGGAAAAAAAATCACCAAATTTGCATTCAGCCAAATTAAGTATATCTTCTCTTAAGAAAGAACAGAATTATTATAAAGGACTTTACATCTTGACACTTAAATTGGCCTTCAAAAATGTGGATTAATAAGATCATGTTCTTCAGAAAGATAGAGAATAAAACAAAATAGCCAGAACAATAATAGAACAAAAATCTTCCTTTAAATGACTTTTCAGAAGGAGCCATTTTCAAGTATTAAGTTGCCACATGGGTTATATTTTTAAATATTTTAAGATACTGTTTTCACATTTAATTTCTCTGCACACCCTATGCTTGCTTCTCCTTGTTTATGCTTTATTCCGAAGACCATTCTCTCTGTCCTCCTCCTGGCCCAAGGCTCTCTTCCTCCTGTGTGCCCTTTCCTCTAGGAGACCTGGCCCTAAAACTTGAGCCATCACTAATACTTTTCTGGAGAACTACTTAGTGCATTTTAAGCAAAGGTTGTCAACTAAAGTAAGAGTTAGTGGGGAGAGAAGAACATAAGAATCTTAAGTGCAATTTAAAGAGAATATCACAGTATATTTTGAAATAAAAGAAAAAACTGTTAATACTGGTGTAAGGATATGAAAAAAAACCACAATATTCTCGAGAGGATAGAAGCTAGTCTCTCTTGCACCCGCCCCTGTCTGTATCAGAATCTCTGTTGTTGTTGTTGTTGTTGTTTAAATTGAGAAAAACTAACAGGGAGTCTATACCACACAGTGTACTTAATAGGCAATAGTTAACATGTGTAAAGTTCTTAACACTTTGCAAAGGTCTCACACACAGTTTTCCTTTAGTCCTTATTTCAACTTGTAGGTGCCATCAGAATCATCATCTCTATCTTAGGCAAGATGGCTGAGTGTCAGAGAACTTAATATCTGTAACTACACTTTAGTAGTAAAGGGGCAGGAGGAGACAGGCTGGGATCTATTTTTACTTTGCTTTTTTTTGCACTATGCTACTGAAGGGAATTAGAATGATCCACCCCCAGATATGCCACTTTGGCATAGGGATTGTTTTAAGGTAAAGGCAATTGAGAAACATCAGGCAGAAGGACCTTTGTTCTCCCTCTTTCTATCTAAAAATAATGCCTAAATTTCCTTTTGTGAAGGTGTCTCCCCTCCCTTCTCCTATTCCAGGAAAAGGAGGTGACCCTTGTCACTAGAGAAAGAAAGAACTGATTTGTGTTTGTGTAACATGCCTGACAAATAACCCTCATCTTTCATTGGTTTCTCCCATAGCTTTACCTTCCCACAATTTACTGCCCGAGAAGCCCAAACCCCTTTACCTTCTTACTTCTCCACAAGTTATCATCCTTTATTAAAATGGTATATAAGCTCCCAGGGCAAATCACTTCTGGGGGGTTTGACTTCTTTTCTGTGAAGTTTTCTATGTGCATATGAAATAAATCTAACATCTTATTAAACTGTCTTTTGTCAGTTTAATTCACAGTCCCCAGCCCATAAAGTTTACCTAAGAGGATTGAGGAAAAGTGTATCGTTCCTTAAATTATGACCTCTAATTTTTCATGTCTTATATCTCCAAATTTCTTAAGCTTTTTTTTTTTTTTGCAACCTTCCCATTGTGTCTAGTACAATTGTAAGTGGATAGATGGATGGATTTATTGCAAGAGATATTTAAGTTTAACATCTAGTTGTAACAGAATTGAAACTAGAGGAATAAATGTTTTTGCTTCCCTAAAACCTTGTTAATATATTTTAAATTAAGAATTCCATAGAAACCCTATATTCATGATTTGCTACAGCTAGAAAGATTCAGGAGATGGATTTTAATCAAGGTCACAAGTCATTGGACAGTATTGTCTAATTGTTCAATTATTGCCATTGGACATTATTGTACATGATTGTTCAATGAACATTTACTGTTCCTTAGAAACTATTTATCTTCTCAATGCACATTTGTGTATGCTTACTTGTACTTTAAATAGACTTCTTAAATAAAAACCAATACAGTCTTGGATAAAGACATTAAAACAAGTAAACTAGTCATCAGTTGTTGTTGTTGTTTTCATTTAAATATAGACTCCTTTCTCTACATGAAAGGAAAAAGATGGGACAGAGAATCTGGGCTAAGAATTATCTGACATTTTCGTATGTGAAACTGGTGTACCTGGGCCTCCAGGTGGCCTTCATGTGAGTTTAGAAAGAGTTGATTCATGTGGTGCCTTTGCCTCCAGATTACTACTAGTATTTCACTGAAACTGGAGCATTGCAAGTTAATCAAAGTTTACTCCTCTTTTCTTTGCGGAGGCTAAGCAAATTGGGTCTCATCAGCTCTTGCTAATGAAGACAAAATAAACAATGCTTGCAGTAAATCTTTGACACATACGCTACTTTACTCTGGGAAAGCAGCACTCAAGGTCTCTTCAAATGCACAAGCACACAATATATGTTTGTTGACAGTTTGGGGCCAAGTAAATTTTAAAATTTTTGAAAGTAAAATTTTTCCCATAAACTTCCAGCCCCATGAAGAATTTAATACTTGATTATTGAGGGTTTACTGTGTAACAGGAGCTTTCAATTGCATTGTTTTATCTTCACTCAATTATTACAATAACCTCAGGCTGTTGCCACAACACTACACTATTTTTAACTACCACTGAGTGACACAAAAAGTGCAGGCATGTTTTTTAAAATGAAAAACCTTTAAGAGGCACCATGGTTTTTTATAGTCTTACTAGAGGCCCAGTGCATAAAATTCGTGCATGGGGGGGGTTGTCCTGCAGCCCAGCCTGCACCCTCTCCAATCTGGGACCTCTCGAGGGATGTCCGACTGCCGTGTCTGGATCGGGCCTAAACACAGTCGGACATCCCTCTCACAATCCAGGATTGCTGGCTCCCAATTGCTCGCCTGACTGCCTTCCTGATTGCCCCTAACCGCTTCTGCCTGCCAGCCTGATCACCCCCTAACCACTCCCCTGCCAGCTTGATTGATACCTAACTGCTCCCCTGACAGCCCAATTGCCCCTAACTTCCCTCCCCTGCAGGCTTGGTCCCCTCCACTGCTCTCCCCTGCAGGCCTGGGTCCCCCCCAGGTGCCCTTCCCTGCAGGCCCGGTCGCCCCCAACTTCCCTCCTCTGCAGGCTTGATCACCCCCAACTGCCCTCCCTTGCAGGCCTGGTCCCTCCCAACTGCCCTCCCCTGCTGGCCTGATTGCCCACAACTGCCCTCTCTTGCAGGCCTGGTCCCTCCCCTGCTGGCCATCTTGTGGTGGCCATCTTGTGTCCACATGGGGGCAGCCATCTTATTGTTGGAGTGATGGTCAATTTGCATATTACTCTTTTATTAGATAGGATAAAGGCCTGGTGCACAGGTGGGGGCCGGCTGGTTTGCCCTGAAGGGTGTCCCGGATCAGGGTGGGGGTTCCCTTGGGGCATGGGGCGGACTGGGCGAGGAGCCTGTGGTGGTTTGCAGGCCAGCCATGCCCCCTGGTGACCCAAGCAGAGGCCCTGGTATCTGGGATTTATTTATCTTCTATAATTGAAACTTTGTAGCCTTGAGCGGAGGCCAGGGCAGGCCAGGGCAGGTGGAAAGCTTGGCTTCCTCCATTGCCAGAGAAACCCAAGCCTCCTGCTCTCTCCAGCTCAGTGGCTGCCGCCATTTTTGTTGGGATTTATTTATCTTCTATAATTGAAACTTTGTAGCCTTGAGTGGAGTCCACGGCAGGCCAGGGTGTGCGGGAAGCTTGGCTTCCTCCATTCCCGGAGAAACCCAAGCCTCCTGCTCGCTCTGTGGCCATAGCCATCTTGGTTGGGTTAATTTGCATACTCACTCCTGATTGGCTGGTGGGCATGGCTGGTGGGCGTAGCAGAGGTATGGTCAATTTGCATATTACTCTTTTATTAGATAGGATTTCACAAATGTGCCATAAAGGAAGAAACATTAAAACCTCATAATTTTTAAAATATGAACATTATCTTTATTAGAACCATTAGTGCAGTAAAAATTCTGTCAAAATAAATCCTTTTGTCCCTAAAGGGGATCTTCTATTTATCAAATTTCCTGCACTTATTTCATACTAGTCATTTTATTTCAGAGCTAGATGGATTATAGGAATTACATGCTAATTATTTTGAGCTTAAGACAGATAAACTTATAAGGTTTCCTGTTACAAGCCTCTAATTTTTCTCTCTAAATATTTTAAAGATTTAACATTAATGTTTAAGAAAGTTTTTCAAATGTCATCTTTAAGTATTTTCTCCCCAAGGACTACATCTTTTTTTAAAAATAAGCAATTAACCAATCGGATGGCTTCTGGCCAAAATAAACTCTTTAGCAAAATTACACTTGTGTATTTACCATGCTGCAGTTATTTAAACACTTGGATTCCAGGAAATGAAGTTTTAGAACATGTTTAGGTAAATACTTTTTAACATTATCCAAATGGCTCCATTAACTTGATTTACAAAATTGTTAGCAATTTCTGTTGCAAAGCAAACCTTCATTTCAGCAGAAAGCTATTGCACCAATTAACTCTTACTGTGAGGCATCCAATTTTGTTTATCCCCAGAGAAATTTAAAATTGACCTAAAACATGAATATACAGCTATTTTGCAGGGACATGAACAGCATAACTGAACTCCAAACACTAAATTTGGAGTCAGGGTACCTGGTTGTGAACAGGAACTTTAGTTACAACCGAGATTCTTTGATATAATTGGGAAATGATACCCATTTTACAGAACTGTTTGAAGCTTCGATTTGATAGTCTATGTGAAAACTCTTCATGAATTGGCGCTCAAAAATAATTCGCTTTACTTAGGATGAGAGTACTCACAATGGTGACTGAGCCAATAAAAACCAGCTATAGCAATTGGCAAAACAAAGTTGAAGATCATTCGTTGCCCTTGCTCTTGAGTTGGGATTTCTGCTTTGCCTCAGAATAAATCAGAGCCTATTTGCTCTTAAGCAGTTGCTGCCCCCTACACCCAATGGATTTTTGGTAAAACATGTGCCATTTCCTTTGGTAAGAGAAAGCAGGTCTTAGTGTTTGCCAGAACACAAATTATATGCCATATTGGTTCCACTAAACTTGTTAAAATATGTTTTTATTGATTTTTAGAGAGAGGAAGGTAGAGGGAGAGGAAGGGATTATAGGATTGGCTGCCTCCTGCACGCCCCCTACTGGGGATCATACAACCCAGGCATGTACCCTGACAGAGAATCGAACCTGTGACCTCTTAGTTCATAGGTTGATGCTCAACCACTGAGACATATCAAGTGGGCTTTAAAAAAATTTTTTTTAATAAAATCATCCTAAATCCTAACTCTTTAGAAGTAAATATTAATTTTAGGTGAATGTTGTCTGAGGCTTCACTCAGAGACTTTCACTCACTGATCTTAAACATGGACAAAAAGAGAGATAAATGGAAAGTCAAAACTCTTGAGATTTTGACGTTTTACTTCTGATGTTATTTCAAGAAAATAGTATTAAACTCAATTTAACATATAAAATTAATTAGATATTAACATACAACAATGAACTTAATATAAAATACCTATTTTTTCCTCTGTGTTCAAAAGATCATAAATACAAAAATTAGTTTTTAAGGTCAAACACAATTTTCCTTAAATGTGGTATAGTTTAACTCCCACTATTGATAAAATGAAAGCATTTTTATTTTTATATTTTTATTCCCACTCTGCTATTTATTGGTTTTTCCTATTTTAACTTGAAATCTATATTAATACTAAAGCATTATTTTTGCATTTATAGCCCTAATGTTTTTGCAATACCTTCTCCAATTTAAATTTAATTTTGATTCATCTCTAAATTGCTTGGTTTTACTTAAAAGAGATTCTCTTTTAAGTATTCAGTGATTAATAAACAAAAAATAAAGGTTTTTTTGCATTAAAAAAAAAAGAAAAAATCCATTTATAAGTGTACCTGCACCATTCACAGTGTTGGTCAAGGATTACCTGCAGTTCATTTATGCAAAAGTACTTATTTTCCAAGGCTTTTATAATTGACTAGAGGCCCGGTGCACGACATTCGTGCACTGGGGGGTGGGGGGGGTCACTCAGCCCTGCCTGCGCCCTCCCAGGGATCGGGCCTAAGCCAGCAGTCAGACACCCCTCTTGCAGTCCGGGGCTCTCGCAGTCCAGGACCCCTCGCTCCTAACCACCAGCCTGCAGTGGAGGTGGGAGGCTCCCGCCACCACCACTGCGTTCGCCAGCTGTGAGCCCAGCTTCTGGCTGAGCGGCGCTCCCCCTGTGGGAGTTCACTGACCACCAGAGGGCAGCTCCTGCGTTGAGGGTCTGCCTCCTGGTGGTCAATGCGTGTCATAGTGACCGGTCATTCTACCGTTCAGTCGATTTGCATATTAGCCTTTTATTATATAGGACTAGAGGCCCGGTGCACAAATTCATGCACCGGTGGGGTCCCTTGGCCTCGCCTGCGCCATCTCGCAATCTGGGACTCCTCGGGGGATGTCAGAGAGCTGGTTTCAGCCCCATTTCTGCAGGCCAGGCCAAGGGACCCCATCAGTTCACGAATCCGTGCACTGGGCCTCTAATCCTATCTAATAAAGAGGGAATATGCTAATTGACCCTCACGCCATTGCAAATATGGCAGTGCCCACAGCCAATAAGGAGGGAATATGCTAATTGACTGCTCCCCCTCAAAGATGGTGGTGCCCACAGCCAATAAGGAGGAAATATGCTAATTTACTGCCCCGCCCTCAAAGATGGTGGCGCCCACAGCCAATAAGGAGGGAATATGCTAATTGACTGTCCCGCCCTCAAAGATGGTGGCGCCCACAGCCAATAAGGAGGGAATATGCTAATTGACTCCCACGCCCTCAAAGATGGCGGTGCCCACAGCCACAAGATGGCGTCACCAGTCCCCTCAGTCCCGCCAGAGCAGCAGGCGAGCAGCAAGGCTGGGCCACTCCGCGCACCTGCCTCCAGAGTCCCCCAGCCCCCCAGCCACCCAAGGCCGGCCCGAGGCACAGGCAAGCCTTGGATGGCGGCTGCCCAGCCACCCAGGGCCACCCGAGGCTCAGGTAACAAGGGCCGGCCGAGGCTTGCGCTGCCAGCAGTGGCAGCAGCAGAGATGTGATGGGGCATTGTCTTCCCCTGATCACTAGGTTGCCTTCCACCCCTGAGGGCTTCTGGACTGTGAGAGGGGGCAGGCCGGGCTGAGGGACCCCCCCCTCCAGTGCATGAATTTCATGCACCAGGCCTCCAGTATGTATATAAGATCTTTGGTTAATCTCTTCCTGCCCTCCCCCCTTCCCACTTCCCTCTGAGATTCATCAGTCTGTTCCATGTTTCCATGCCTGTGGTTTTCACTCCTGCATCGTGCGTCTGCCCACTGGTGTTCAGTACACATCATAGCTACCAGACAGCTGGTTGCTTAGACTTTTATATATATATCCCACTGGTAATAATGAGAGAGAGGTCTTCATTCTACTGAGTAAGTAGAATGTAAGTCGTAGATGCTGAGTGAGATGTTTGTTACCATTTGGTGAGCACCTGTCTAAGAATGACTACAACACACAGGAAACAAACGTCAAGAGATTGAAAGAGGCAGATTTTTCCCTGCAGCAAGCACTTGGCTCCAACTATGCTACCAGTTGGTTTACCTCTGGAATTTGTAAATATAACAACCAGGGCTTTGTTTTTGTTGTTGAGTTTTATTTATGTCACATTCAACTTCAAACAAAACTAATTAACCTGTCTCCCTTACCAATGCCAAGGTAAGAAACAGATCATGGCATAGGGTCCAATCTGCTCCCTTCATCCACTCTCTAGTAGCTCCCCAATTCCCCTGAGATAGGCACCTGAGAAATAGATGTTATTAGCTGTCTTAATCTGGGAACCTTTAGTTGTAAGAAGAGAAATTGGCACAACCAACACAAAGAATAAGAATGTTTATTAGAGGAATACAAAAGTACACTCATAAATGAAGGCTTCCTCCTCTTTAATCTGGATCTGATTATTTTGATGCAATGTTCAACATACTCAGATTACTGCAATTCTTGATTTTATTACCATTTGAATTAGTTATTTCTGACAGATATATATATATATATATATATATATATATATATATATTCTACATACTTTTATGAGAATTACTTCTATGGTTTTATTTAAAAACTGAGTTAAAAGCTGAGTAGGCCCTAACCAGTTTGGCTCAGTGGATAGAGCGTCGGCCTGCGGACTGAAGGGTCCCAGGTTCGATTCTGGTCAGGGGCATGTACCTTGGTTGCGGGCACGTCCCCAGTGGGGCATGTGCAAGAGGCAGCTGAATCGATGTTTCTCCCTCATCGATGTTTCTAACACTCTATCCCTCTCCCTTCCTCTCTATAAAAAATCAATAAAAAATATATATTTTTAAAAAGCTGAGTAGGACAAGGCCTCAGAACCCTGTGGCCCACCACTAGAAATTTATATAGATTAACCTAACATTTCTCTAATTCAATGTTAATTCTAACCAATCCCAAAGGAGACTTTGAAAAATACCTTCCTTAAAAGGGAAAGTAATAATCCACTGCACCTGGTATCCACTATCCTCTCCCTACTTCCCAATGGTAACTTCTACTAGAGAACTTGACATTCTGAATTTTCACTGTCTGTCTTTCCAACAAGACTATGAGATCCTTAAGAGGGCCAGCCTCAGTGTCTATAGTGGCATATTGATGTTCCTCTAGTATATTAGTTGTCACCAATCAGGTTTTAAATGTTTTATTTTATCTTGCATATTAATACTTGAGGTAAAAATGTTAATTAGGGCGGGGGCGGGAAAAGGCTAGGGGAGATGGAGACTTTTGCAATAATCCAAAAGGGATTAGTTTGGCCTTTCAAAAATGTATAAGATGGTGACATTGGTTTTTATTCATCGATACTTAGTTTTATTCAAAAACAGGAGTGTCCTTAGAATTATTCTTATGCTTACAAGCCATGAGTGGAAACTGTAGGATAATTAATAGATTAGGTAGAAGGGGACGAGACAAAAATAAAGGAGATAGGCTGGGATGGGATAAAAGGAACTGCAGAGAGGCAAAAGACAGAGAAAAGGCTGGAAACAGAAAGCACAAAACTTGCCTGATACCCAGGAGGTGAATCAAATCATCCTTTTCCAAGCCACTGGCCCAGGCACAGGGAAGATTTTGATTTGGCTGCCTTGGTCTGGACTCCAGGAGAGAAAGGAGATGAGCTGTTCATATAAATAGGAGATGCCATTTGCTATAGACTGAATGTTTGTGTCTTCCTAAAATTCTATGTTGAGACCAAATCCCATTGTGATGATGTTTGGAGGTGGAGCCTTTGGGAGGTAATTAGGCTTAAATGAGGTCATGAGGGTAGAACCCTCCTGGAGAAGATTAGTGCCCTTGTAAAAGAGACCCTAGTCAGCTTCCTGGGTCATCCCTTCCACCACAGGAAACTCATCAAAAACACAGGCAGCCGGGCTCATCAGGTATCTAATTCTTGGTGCCTTGATGTTGGACTTCCCAGCCCCGGAACTGTGAATAATAAATTTCTGTTGTGATAAGCCACACTATGGTACTCTGGTATAGCAGCCCAAAAGGATTAAGACACCACTATTTAGATTTCCTAACTTTAGGGAGTTGAATGTACTTCAGATGAATTGGAATATATCGTCATATATGTGAGAATACTTCTAACAGCAAACTGTTGAGCTTATACAAAATATGTATTTTAATTTCCATAATAACCTGAGATATTATCTATTGCTCTCCATCTTTATTCCAGATTTTAAAAATTTGAGTTTTAGAGATGTTAAATAATAGCCTTAGGTCAATGCTGAATTTGTGATGTATTTATGATGTTGCTAGAATGGGACCCCATGCCATTCTTGCTGGGGCTCACATGATTACCCTAAAGTCTGAGATTTCAGGACTTGATTTACAGCTCACCAGGGACTAATAGGTTAAATGTGTTTATCATTACCTCTTTTTAAGATGCCCACATTCTTTGTGTGTGTGTGTGTGTGTGTGTGTGTGTGTGTGTGTGTGTGTGACATTGAACTTATTACCCACTGCTTTTTCAATAAAGTTTTTAATAAACTTCAAGGTTTGGATTCTTACTTTAAAGCAAGGAACAAGCTTGCTTTTGTAAATGGAGGTGATATCTGTCACCCCGAGGTTTGAAGGATACTTATTGGCTCGCTCACCTGTTGAAAGGGAATGCAGCTGCCCGCAATGAATCCCTGGCGACAGGCGTGGGAGAAGGATGGTGAAAGGGATCTGGTCAAGAAAAACATCTGGCCAAAGAATTTCAGTTTTTTTCCTTTGGTTTTTCCCTCTCGGTGCCATTGCATTACCTACTATTAGCACTTATAATCCTTGGAAGTAACGCCAAGTTGTTGGTCATGCTGTCTATATGTCTTCAGCACCATCAGTTTATTGTGAAAGCCATTATGCAGCAAAAACTAAAATTAAAAATAAATAAAATTTAAAATTCCACTCCTCTATGATTTTTCAACTTATAATATTTATAAAGGCAATTAGTGGACTCTATAACTGGACATGACTTTATTTATTTAAAAATTAATCAAGTATTAAATGAATCTATTATTATGGATAATTATTTAATGAAACCATTAGCATAAAGTTCCTAACAGCAAAATGCAAGCACCTAAACTGTAACTCAAAGGAAGTGACTTTCCCACAGAAACTACAGTATAAGGGAAGTAGTAACTAAAAGTCAGCACATTCATAGTAAGAACACAGCACACCTACAGCCATTTTCCCAAGAGCCATGTTTTGCTCTTCCTCTTTTGGGTTCCTTCTTCCCCTCTCTGTTTCAGTACTTCTCAAACTGTTGCAACAGAAATTGATGTTAAGTTTGGAGCTGTGTGGTGAGTTCTGGTCCTCAGTATCTCCAGGTATTAGAACTGCCTCCAGCAACTTGCCCATCCTGAGTCTTGGGAAAGAGTTGGTTGGTTCTAACCCTCTGAGGAATTCAGTTAGCTCACAGCTTCCCTAGAGGGGTGGTTCAAGGTTTTCTTCATCAGATCCCAGAGGCAAATCAATAAGCAGGTCCCAAACCAATCGTATTGTTTTGATTCGGGTTGGCCCAGCACACTGGAATTACTGTCAACAACCGAGAGCCCAAGGACAGACCCTAACTCACCTGTGGGAGACAAGGTTCAGACTAGAGGGTCCCCAAGCCTAAGATTTGCCTTCATTCTTTGCTTGTTCTTTTTACCCTGTTTTTGTTTATTTGTTTGTTTGTTGTTGGTTTTTGTTTGTTGGTTTTTTAGATGGAGACCTGTACAGTTTCAGGAATTGTGTGACATGTGAGAACCTATGAAGTAGAGAAAAAGGACAATGAGCTATTGAAACAAAATGGTTAAAAATAAGATTGTGACACTCGATGGCAAAGGAAAGGGACAGCCATCTGCTCAGCAGATATGCAAGGAAGGAGGTTCAATTCCAGCTGCGAAAACCTTGTGAACAAGAGGAAAGTCCATGAAGATAAGAAATGAGACAAGGCATAAGCCACATATGACAAGTGCAAAGTGGCCCCAGGAGCAGAATTGGTCTAATGCCAGGCTTACCTCACTACCTCAGCAGCCCTGTGTGGACCAGGAGAGAAAACCAAGAGTGGCTCTTCCAATCAAAACTCACTGGGTGGCCAAGAAATAGAACCCATGGAGCTAGCCAACTACAGAGGTGACATAGAAGGGCACTGAGAAGGGTCACAGAACCTGAGGTTGTTAAACAAAATATAACCCTGCCTTCTAGGGCCTGAAAAGCCCCCCAAAATAGAGTTGCTATTTGTCAGTGGTGGTGTGGCCCCTCATCTCACTTGTTTCTGTCTGCCTCCTCCATTCTCTTCCCTCATCAGGGTTGCTCCTTCAGCTTTCACACAGTCTCAAAAATGCCCACTCTAAGACCAGATTTCTAGTACCTTCCTGCTTCAAAGCTCTCTTGGACAGAAATCTATACAAAACAGTTCAAATTTTGAGGGGAAAAATGGATGGGAGAGTTCATTTGTCCAAACCAAGTCATACATGGCTAGCTCTCTGCTCTGGCTGCCTTTGGAGCTTATTCCTGGGCAATTAGTATGATGTCATGTGCTACTTGGGGCTACTCCTAGAAGTAATGAGTAGGACAGGCATAGGGGATGGTGAGATAAATGGTAACACATAAACATGATGAAGAGATGAGAAAAAAAGAGAAGAGCACATGCATTCATCCCACAAACATGTGTTGAGATCTTTATGTGCCAAGCACATAAGCACCATGCTTATGCTTCGAATTCAACCTCTAACGAGCTTATTATCTTACTAAAGTAATAAACTTATACACAGCCATTGGCAATAATAGAATAGTTGCTTTAACAGAGGTTTAAATCAATTGCCGTGTGGAAACAAAGAAAAGAGAATCAAGTCTTCCTGGGCAGCTCAGAGAAACCTTCAAAGGAGTTGATATTACTATTAGGTCTGGAAAAACCTACAATATTTTTTTCAAACAGATAAGTAAAGAGAAGCCTTTTTCCAAAGCATTATACTATTTGATTCTCCTAACAGTGCTGTGAGATATAATGAGCAGATTATTTCCATTATAAAAGTGAGGAAACAGAATCCTACAAAAGTTTAATTAATTGACCAAGACTACATACCCAATGTGGGTTGAATCCCAGGCTAGATCCTAAGTCTCCTGACTCCTAATTCACTGCTTTTTTCTATTTGTTTATGAAGACAGACAAAAGAATGGGCCTGTTCCATTGCCATCAGTAGCTCTCATACTATGATTTTAACCTGCCTTTCCTAAGCTCAATCTCCATGACTTTCTTTGCAAAAGCTCTTGTATTTAGAACACATATCTGTCGAAGTGTTGATAGGAAACAAATGAAAACTCAAATAAATTGATTTAGGGGAAATTTAATAAATGGAATCTTTTCAGGGGTGTGAGCAGCATTTCAGGGAACCATCAGAGGATACTATAGGACCCCAGAACTTGTGAGAGCAAGGATTCATCATCACCATTACCATCTGAAGGATGAAATGGCAGTGGATTTATCAGAACCCAGAGAGGGTGGCATAGAGAAGCCACCGGGCAGGAACTTGACTTTCATAGCAGGGCAGCCAACCCATGGCAACAACTTCACTCTCTTCTAGCTTTAGAACATCCGCCAGTGCCTTCCATTGGCCAAACCCACTGGGAGTTTCAAAAGGCATGGAAACCCACTGATGATATCCATAAAAGGTTAACTTTCCAGGGCAAGACCATGTTAGAGGAGGGTAGATAGTGAATCCGGAGAGGTGAACAAGAACCATCCAGCACAGGGAATAAAGGGGGATCGTCAATGTGGGAGGCCAGGCGTGGCTTGGTTTCTGATCTGTTTGTGTCATGCTCCTTTCCCACTCACACACACCTCTGACACCACACACACACACCATTTCCTTTCCTCCCTTTCCCTTGCGATGTCCTTTTGTATTTTGGAAATCCGACCACTCAAGTCACTGCCCTGGGTTTCCAGCCAAGAATCCACTCCAAGCCAATGAAGCCAAATCTATTTCATCTCAGTCTCTTGGTCATTGCAAGTCCTGAGCTGAACTTGAGGATGTATGCCTGCCAAGGTAAAGGATGAGTTGCAAAAGAAATACTTATATGATTCTGTAGTGTTCCAAGTCATGTTCTTTTCAAAGATCTTCTGGTACAGTCGGAAGGACTGCTCTATGGGATCATTTTGAGGAAAAACTTTTGGAGATCTAGGCTGAAGATTTTCAAAAACTCTGACTGGATGAGCCAGTAACTCTATTGTTCCAGCTGCAGTCAATCTGCTGTCCTGTGTGCTCGGCAGAGTGGGCTAAGGTGGGCCAACCTGGATGTGACAGATGAGTATGTCATAGCGGCCAAAAGAATGCTCTTAGAGGAGACCGGCTGGAAAAAGTCTTTTTTCTCTCTCTTAATGTAATAAGAGCATCTAAAAGTTGACTTTTGTGGAGAAATAATTCCTTTTTTTCCTGCTAATGTTGAAGTTTGCTTTGATTTCTACTTTTGAAAAACTGCATAGGCATTAAGTTATAGTTTTAATCTTATTCAGTAATATTTTTCCTTGATAGGAAAGCCACTTTTATTATAAGGCAGAAACGGGATGGTTTAAAGGGGTAGGAGAATGGTCATATTTATTTTATATCATGAAGATGAAGTTCATAAAATTTGATGTTTTAACTTATAACTATGTGTTCATTAAAGTGAACCAAAATCTTACATGATATTGAAGTTGTGTATCTTAAATTGGAGATCTCCAATCAACAGTGGACAGGTAGGATATTTCTAGAGAATCATTTGTTTGCAGTTTATTGTTGTGTGTCCCTGCCCTCTACCTCACATTTGTCTATCAGAGCCCCACTAGACACATCTAGCTAATTATCCACCCAATTATTCACCCATTGGGAGGCTACCCACCCACAGGGGTCTCCATCATGAACTTTGCCCAATCATTACTAAATACTGTTTTACTTCTCCTTTCACAAGCAACCAGGAGTTCAGTTGTCCTGGGAGTGTTTATCCCAGAGATATCACAAAGGAATGCAGGGAGGGCTCCACAGGGGTGCTAAGATAGAACCCCAATTCTTCCACAGCAGGACATTTTGCAGAGAGGGAGATTTTCAGAAGAAAGAAAGGAGTTGGCTTTTTGGAAACAAAATGTTCTTTTATCTTCCCCTAGGCCTTGCCTTCTAACTTCTTTTTCTTGGATGAACTTTTCTAGAGTTGGGAAGAAGTTTTGAGTAACTTTCTAACGTGTCAATTGGCAAAGCTAAAAGGCTTCATAAAATAATGGCTACGCTCTAGTCCTCAAGAGGCACATTGGTGTGCCGCAAAAAAATTTTAAAACATGCAATACCTGACTATTTAGTCAAGGGCACTGACTTCTTTTCCCTTGATTGTCAAACTAAAAAAAAATGACAACAGTCAACACAATAGCCATCTGCTGTGACTGAATCAAAATTATACCTATATTTTGTCAGATTAGAAAAAAAATATGTTTTTTGGTGTGCCACAAAATTTTAATAATTAGCTTATGTGTGACATGAGATGAAAAAGGTTGGACATCGCTACTCTAATAGTATCTAGTGATATCTGGTACGTGAATGAATGAATGTCAGATGGCTAAGCCATGAACTGGAAGTTTCCTCTCTTCCATCTTCCCCCTATGTCTGGAATCTCAGGACAATTGTAATCCTGTTACTCCCAACCAGCAGCACCTCATGTTCACAGCCTTTGCATTTTTGAACCCATCAAAACAACCAACCCACTTGACTTCAACTCCCTCAGCTGCCAACCTGAGGAAGCTAACTAGTTCTTACAGATGCAAGCAGAGAACTAAGGGGTTAGCTTGTAACTAATTCCAGGTAATGTCTTTGCACTTAAACTGGGACATCTTGGAGATATTGCTCAAATATCCAAAAAGAACCACTCTTAATAGTAAGAGTTTGGAGACTTTAGCACGTGATTGGACAATGGTGCCTTTGGTGGACAAGGCCTTTGGGAAGCCTTCAACTCTTGTCATTTTAGCCTCAACTTTATCCCTCTTTCCATAGGCGTGATCCTTCCAGTTTCACCACAGGCCCATTGGAACCTGGGAGCAGGCCCTCCAGACTTCAGACTCAGATGCGGGAGAAGTTTGTAGTGCTTCAGCTTTGTTTGTTTGGTCTTGGAAGCACACAAGCCAGACGGCACTCGGTACGATCCGAGATTAGTGGCACTGCTGCTTGATGACTAATGCAATTAAGTAAGCCCTGGTGCTGGCACGGCACCGCAACAACAATCCCATAGTGTCAAATGCTCTGCCAGATGGATTGCTCAAGCCCTTGGAAGCGCTCTCAAGTACACATACTTAATCACTGCAGGCCCGGTTCGTGGAAAAATGACATGGTACTTGTGTGGGCGGAAGGCTCCTGTCACTTTTTGGGGGCAATCAATCCCATTGTCAGCTTTTATAGCCAATGCTGTCCTGAGGTCCTCTCTCGTGGGCTGGTGGTATTTAAGTATTAGAAATACCATGAATTTGGGAGATATAATAATTTTTTCCCAAATAGCTTGGATTTTTATAGAATGGGCCTGATTTCAAATATTCTGTCCCATTGCCTTTTAAAGTACATTCTGAACTTATTACATTGGGTCCCAATTTTTACTTTAAATGTAGATTACAGCATGTCTTCTATTCAGTTTATTGAAGAACGTCACTAACCTGCCCAAGAGGGTCGTATGGATTGAAAAGGAAGTTAAGTTCTTGTCAAAACCTAACTGAGGCTCCAGCTCATCACAGCCACGTGTCCCGGGCAGGTCTCCACGGTGCCTCCAGGAGTTATGGGACCCTGAAGACCGTGCCTGGATTCCAGGTTAACAATCTGTATTCTCATCTGAACTGTGGGGAGAAGGGGTAGTTGGTCTGTGGTTTTCCTACTTGAAGAACATGATGTTTCCCAAACTAACAGATCTCCAGACCGCTGCTGTGCTTCATTGGGGAGTTCACTGGTCAGTAGCTTCTGCTGCATCTGTTGCAACTAAAAGAACAGTCCAAGGCCCATCATCCTCTGATTACATTTGTGAATGGGAATCTAAATATGGTGCAAACAACCGCCGTCCTTGACCTGCAGCCCTGGAGAGAGGGAAAGGAATTTACCTGTGGGATGTAGAAGGCAGAAAATATTTTTATTTCCTAAGTGCTTAGAGTGCTGGCAACCAAGGGCATTGTCGTCCAGAGATTATGAATACTTCATATCTAGGGCTTTCTATAACAATGTACTTGGCGAATATGAAGAATATGTCACTAAATTTTTCAACTATCACAAAGTTTTAAGGAGGCCTGAGACTAACTTGGTATAAATGAAATGGAAAAGAAAGGAGAGATTGGAATGATGTTGAAAAGGATCTATCAAGACTACTCAGGGGAGCCCAACCCCGCGTGGCTCAGTGGTTGTGTATGGACCTGTGAACCAGGAAGTCATGGTTTGATTTCTGGTCTGCTCAAGGCACATGCCCGGTTGCAGACCCAATCCCCAGTATGGGGCCTGCAAGAGGCAGCCAATCAATGATTCTCTCTCATTATTGATGTTTCTATCTCTCTCTTTCACTCTCCCTTCCTTTCTGAAATCAATAAAAAAATATATTTTTTAAAAAGACTACACAGGAAAAGGGGAAGGCTGGGTCACAGGTTATTCCAAACCCAGCAATGATGCCCATGGTAATCACTAAATAAATCTAGTTTCATTGAATTGAGACAATATATGTGCCACTGACAGAGAGAAGAATTTAGAAGGACCTCTGCTTAGGAAAGGAGATGAATTGGATTGTGAGGTGATAAAGGAATCTCAGTGAGAGATCATAAAAAGAATCTCCTGTAAAAATCTAACACTGAAGCCATGGTGATTGCGGATAACTCCGAGGAAGAGGGCCTGTGCCCAGGGCAGAGCTTTATTTACTGCCATTATTCCTTAAATCTGAGGACCAGCTATAGTCCACATGGGAGGTCTGCCCAGCACCGAGAGATGTTAGAATAACAGAGCTGTGTACATTGGAACTCTGTGAGGGAACTGTTTTTCAAATGTATTCACTTCTGCTCAATTTTAAAAATAAGTTCTCAACATTAATGGGATATTTCAGCTGCCCAGCCTGAAGCACTATGTAAATCAACCATAAACATAAGTTATGTCTTTTACCATCTCTGTTTCTAATCTGACATAGATGATCGCACACAATTACCTTGCTAAGTTGCACAGTTGTTATTATCTTGTTTCTTAGATGAGAAAAACCAAAGACCATAGAAACTTGGGAGCTTGATCCAGGTCAAACAGTGAATGGCAGAAATAGAACTGTTAGCAAGGGCGTTCAATGCCAGTGTTGCTTATTTAGCTCTTTGAGCTATGTGATGAGAGGTCATGTTCAACAGCAATGCAGAGAAGGTGGGACCTCTTCCAAAAAGACGGATGAACAAATGCCCGCCATGCTAGATCTCCAAAAGGAATCCTCAAAGGGAGCAGCTTGCTAACTTCCTTCCACTTCCTACATGCCACCGTACCTCTGCACATGCACACACACACACTCATGCCCGAACCTCCTGAAGGGCCTGTCAAGGTGAGGAGGTGAATTAATGTCCATTGCAGGTACATAGGTGTGGGATACATGAAAAGTAATATGCGGCTACATATTCACACATACTGCATATAGGTGCTTCTCTATTTACAAACGTTGAACTCACAACCCACCATACAGATGAACAAAGCTACTTTTCCAAGCAAAAGCCCACCCTCCCTGCTCTTTACCAACGCGTGGCACCGTGGTTGTGCGCAGATGTTTCAGTCTCGACTAAAGTTTGTGAGTCTGTCAAAAGAACTGTTGCCCCAGAAAGAAACTCACTATAGACTGATTCATTTGCCTCTCAGCATAACTATTATTGCTTGTCTCATTTTCGGTTCCTATAAGTGTATTCCTAGTATCACATGAGCTCACTCATCTAGGGGAAAAGATGAACAACATAGACTGAAGAACAAGAACAGCATTGATCAGACTGTCAGACCTCAGAGGGAAGGTAGGGGAGGGTGGGGACAAGGGAGATAGATCAACCAAAGGACTTGTGTGCTTGCATATGAGCCTAACCAGTGATCACGGACAACAGGGGGATGGGGGCATGCGTGTGGGGGGGTTTGGGATAGGAATGATGGGGGGGGGGTTGATGACAAATATGTGATACCTTAATCAATAAAGTAATTTAAAAAATAAAATAAATAAAGTTTGTGAGTCTGTGGCCAAAATCATAAACTTAGGCAGGTAGAGTAAATGAATGAAGTGATACCCAGGTAAGAGAATGAAGAGTAATAACATCTGTGACGGTCTAGGGAGTACATGGCTATGAAAACAGGCCAGCCAAATCTCAGTTCTAGCTGGTTGTTATCATGAGGGTTTGGGGCCCACTGTTGCGAGATTTTCAAGATGGTATAAAAAGTCATGTGAAAAGTCTTGCTTTTCCTGTGAAATTTCCTGGCTTTTAAATTTTGCAGCGAATTCACATTTTATAAAAGCACTCTACAGACCAGACACACCCACATCTGCAGGCCAGATTATTTTGTAATTTTTTTAGTTCATTTATTAAAATTATTAACTCTGCCGTGTCCAAAAAGTGCAAAGCTTTTGGAAATGGATGACAGTGATAAGAAGAGGGCCAAGGAAGTCTGAAATTCTGAACTGATGTCATCAGTATGCATGGTCTCTGGAGAAACCTAATTTTGTGTGGATATGGGTACGTTAACTGACTCAAACGTAACGCTTTAGATTCATGGACAAACGGAGTCACAAAAAGCTTTCAGGAGAGAAGCACAAACAACAAATATTTATACCGTAAATCTTGTTTTAAAAGGGATCCTCCTAACATGTTGATAACAGGAGTACTGCTCTGTGACTTCAGGGGAGGTTGAAAGTCTCTGGGATTAAAAACCAAATGCGTTGAACATGAGCTTTGAAGGCAAGACTTGTTGAGAAACAACAAGTTGACCACTGAATAAGAGAGGGGCTTCAGACAAGTTATGGTGAAAAAAATCTACACAGGACCTGGAACCAGAAGACTTGGACTTTAGCTCTGCAATTAATACTTAGCTGGCTTGGGCATATAGTAACTGAGGGAGTGGTAGCGAAGTAGGTATTATAATGCCATATTTCCATTGTTTTATATTAAATTTATATCAGGTTATACCAATTTATAACAAGCATCTGACGGCATATATGTCAAGACTTCCTTATTTATTTATTTTTATTTTAAAAGATTTTGAGGAAGATCTCCACTCCAGCCATGATTAAATAACTAGGACTAGACTTTACCCTCTAACCATGAACGAGAAAACTAGACAAAATATACAAGGAAGTAGTTTTGGGATATTAGACAAACAGGGGACTCAGGACTATGATCTCTAAGAGAATGGAAACCAATAAGGTGAATTCACCCTGGCTATCTGTTTGGATGTTTCTGTGGACCATGTAATACAAATAGAGAGATCCCATGTAGAGTATGGCTATCTTACTGTATTTGAGGACATAGAGGTTGAAGTTTGGCAAGATTGAGTTGGCTGGAACTCAGTTGCAGTGGGGCTGAGGGGCAGTGCACAAAATGTTTCAGAAAACTCCAAAGAATAAAAATAATTCCATTAAATGTAAATAGTCTAAATACCCCAAGATATATCATGCCAATACTACAAATAAATAAATAAGAAAAATGTTAAGCTGGATGTTGTATATTAATGTCAGGCAAAATAGATTTCACAGCAAAGAATATTACCAAAGATAAAAAGGCATTTTATGTCATGATAAAGGTTAACTAACCAAGAGAACCTAACAATCACAAATGTTTATACAACTAATAACAGATCTTCCAAATACATGGAACATAACTGACAGAACTACAAGGAGAAATAGGCAACTACAATTATAATTGGAAAGTTCAACACCCCTTTCTCAATAACTAATTACACAAGTTGACATAAAATCAGTAAGGATATAGAAAATTTAAACAACTCTATCAACCAAAGTGGCCTAATTGACATTTATAAAACACTCCACTGAGCTACAGCAGAATGAAAAGTCAATCATTCTTCTCAAGTACACACTAAACATTTACCAAGATAGGCCATACCTGAGTACATAACACAAATCTCAAAAAATGCAACAGGATTTAAGTCATACAGAATATGTTTTTTAACCAGAATTAAATTAAAAATCCATAACAGAAAGTTATCAGAAAAACACCTTCAAATATTTGGAAACTAAGTAATACACTTTTAAGTTATTTTTGAAGGTGCTAAGGTAATTCAATGGAGAAAGACATAAACAAATTACTGAAGATTCAAGTACAAAAAAAAAAAAAGAATCTATAATTCAAGTGCAAAAACAAAACAAAAAAAGAGCCCTAGCCGGTTTGGCTCAATGGATAGAGCGTTGACCTGTGAACCAAAGGGTCCCAGGTCCAAACCCTTAGAATTCAGTAATAATCCTCTCTAATAAAGAAGCAATATGCAAATTAACCATCACTCTGCTACATAAGCCACGCCCACCAGCCAAGCCACGCCCACCAGCCAATCAGGGCTAGTATGCAAATTAACCTCAACCAAGATGGCTACCAGAAGGGAGGCTTGGGTTTCCCCGGTAACAGAGGAAGCCAAGCTTTCCACACACACTGGCGGGCCCAGGCCTCCACTCAAGGATACAAAGTTTCAATTATAGAAGATACATCAATCCCAAGAGAAATGGCTGCAGCCATGGGAGCGAGCAGGAGGCTTGGCTCCACTCCAGGCTACAAAGTTTCAATTGTAGAAGGTAAATAAATTCCAGATACCAGGGCCTTTGCTTGGGTTGTCAGGGTGTGGCTGGCCTGCAAACCACCACAGGCCCCTCTCCCAGGCCTCTCCACACCCCAAGGGAACACCACCATGATCCAGGACACCCTTCAGGGCAAACCAGCTGGTCCCCACCCATGCACCAGGCCTCTATCCTATGTAATAAAAGAGTAATATGCAGACTGACCATCACTCCAACACACAAGATCAAGATAGCTGCCCCTATGTGGTCAAAGATCCTGCCCCCATGTGGACATAAGATGGCCACCACAAGATGGCCAGCAGGGGAGGGCAGTTGGGAGGGACCAGGCCTGCAAGGGAAGGCAGTTGAGAGGGACCAGGTCTGCAAGGGAGGGCAGTTGGAGGCGATCAACCCTGCAGAGGAGGGCAGTTAGGGGTGACCAGGCCAGCAGAGGAGGGAAGCTGGAGGCAAACAGGCTGGCAGGGGAGCAGTTAGACATCAATCAGGCTGGCATGGGAGTGGTTAGGGGGTGATCAGGCTGGCAGGCAGAAGTGGTTACGGGCAATCAGGAAGGCAGGCAGGTGAGCAATTGGGAGCCAGCAGTCCTGGATTGTGAGAGGGATGTCCGACTGCCAGTGGGATCAGGCCTAAATGGGCAGTCGGACATCCTTTGAGGGGTCCCAGATTGGAGAAGGTGCAAGCTGGGCTGAGGGACACTCCCCCCCGCCCCCGTGCACGAATTTCGTGCACCGGGCCTCTAGTCTATATATATAAAAGCCTAAGCAACTGTTACACCCAAACAACCAGAATGACAGGTCCACCAGTTGCTATGATGCACACTGACCACCAGGGGGCAGATGCTCAATGCAGGAGCTGTCCCCTGGTGGTCAGTGCACTCCCACAGCTAACCTCCCTTGGCCCCTTCCCCCCCCCCCCCCCAACCAGCTGGCCCCCATCGGCCCCTGGTGCTAAACCATTCATAGAGACCTGCTTCTGGGTCAGGGTTTTGTATGTAGTAGAGCAGCTCCCTCGCTGCGATCTATTGAAAGTCAGTCCTCAACACAAGGGTTTGTCTCCTGTCCTCTCCCTTCCCGTGGGCCACCCGCCCACTTCGGTGGTGGTGCAGCAAGGGAAGGAGGAGGGGGGAGCCATGCAGTGGCAGGGCGCTGAGGGCAACATCGGTGTCCAGCATCCGTTCCTTCCTTACCCAGCTGGGCGACCCTCACCTCCTCTCCAGACCGATGACGGGGCCATCAGGCCCGGGCTGGGACGGGGAACTGGGGGTGGGTAGCAGCAGATGGGGTCCCTTTCCCAGGGGGGCCAAGGGCTGGCTCCCTCTGGGGGCCGGTGGCCAACCTCCCATGGTCCCTCCCCCCACCCCCACCCCCAGGCACAAATTCGTGCACCAGGCCTCTATAAATAAAACAATTTCATAAAAACTGGCAAAAGATTAAAACAGATAGTTCACTAAAGAGATATTGTTAGAAAATAAGCACTTAAAAAAGATATTTGATATCATTAATCATTTGGGAAATGCAAATTAAGGCTACAGTGATACATCAATTGGATAAAATTTTTAAATCTGACAGTACTAAATGCTAATGAGGAGGTGGAACAAATGGAGCTTCCATACTGGTAAAAATATAAAACTGCAGTTACCTTAGATAATAGTGTTTCTTTTCAGTTAGACATACCATTTGACCCAGCAATTCCATTCCTAGGTAAATAAATGAAAGTTTATATCCACAGAAAGACATGTGTGCAACTATTTTAGCAGCTTTAATTTTAACTTCTCAAAACAGAAGTTATTCAAATATCCATCAACAGATAAGTGGGTCAACAAATTATGGTATATTCATTCAGTGGAATTCTACTCAGCAATAAAAAGAAAGAAATGACTGATACTGACAACATGGATGAATCTCAGAGGCGTATTGCTAAGTGAAATAAATCAATCTGAAAAGGCTACATAATATATGCATCCAATTACATGGGGGATTCTGGGAAAGGCAATCAGATCAGTGGTTGCCAGTAGCTGAAGATGGGAGGAGGGGATTGACTAAAAAGCACAAGGGAACTTTTGGAATTATATAAATACTCTCTCTATTTTTTTTGAAAACAGATTAAGTTTATTTATTAAGGAAATAGTTCCCACAATCTCTCAGTACAAAACCTCCTTTCCTGTCATGTGTATTGTGTTCAGGCTCTAGTACGTGAACCTGAGAAGTAGGCTGGAATTAGAAACAATGGTGGCAACAAACTAGGCTTTTGGTTGGGCATTCATTTCTTTTAGCATTAAGTTCTTTTTTTAAAAAAATATATTTTATTGTTTTTTACAGAGAGGAAGGGAGAGGGAGAGAGAGTTAGAAACATTGATGAGAGAGAAACATCAATCAGCTGCCTCCTGCACACCCCCTACTGGGGATGTGCCTGCAACCAAGGTACATGCCCTTGACCGGAATTGAACCTGGGACCTTTCAGTCCGCAGGCCAACGCTCTATCCACCGAGCCAAACCGGTTAGGGCTAGCATTAAGTTCTTGTTTTAATATACTTTACAAAGAGTTCCTCCCAAGATATCCATGCCCACCTGGCACCATAGGTGGTTATTACAATATTATTGACTATATTCCCTTCATAACACCGTGACTATTCTGTAACTACCAATTTGTAGTTCCTAATTCCTTCACCTTTTTCACCCAGCCCCCCAATCTCCCTCCCCCACCCCCACCCCCACTCCCCCACCCCCCCACCCCCCCACCCCGACAACCATCAGCCTGTTCTTGGTGTCTATACGTTTGTTTCAACTTAGTTCCTTTACTTTCTTATTTAAATTCCAAAAATAAGTTAAATCATTTGGTTTGTCAGAAATATATTTTGGTTGTGGTGATGGTTATAGGACTATATACATTTGTCAAAACTTATCGAACTGTAATACACCTTAAAAGGGAAAATTTTTCAGTTTACAAATTATACCTCAATAAACCTAACTAATGAAAAGGAAATTATGGAAGGAAAATGGTTAATGCCTGGAGTGACAGGTTCGGTACCGGTAGCCAGGCAGACTCAGACGTTTCCCAGGATCTTTATCGAGGAACCTATGCTTTGATTACTTCTCATCTTTCATTTGAACAAGTCCAGAAGCTCCTATTAAAACAAGGTTTCCTTTTAAGCCCAACCATAGTAACTTAAATCCCACACCTGGAACTAGCATCCTGAAATATACTGTCTGCCGGTGCCCTGTCTTTCTCTCCCATCCGAGGAAATGAAACCGTTGAAAGCCTATGTGAGAGGAAAAACCTTGAAAACAAAAGCATGTTCTATGTACCTAAAACAAAGCAAAAGCACACCACAAAGAGGTACCTCCGGGCGCTCCCTGGATGGGTTAAATTTTATTAGCCTCACAAGACTGATGGGAGCTAATGTGAAGCAACCGACGCTCACATTTATTGCTGGTGAGGATACAAAATGGTACAATAATGATTCTGCATGGCTCCCTTTATATGAAATCCTTCACAGGAAATCCAATCTATAGTGACAGAAAGCAAAGCAGCAGTTGCCTGGGGCTGCGCGTGCAGAAGGGGGTCAGACTGCAACAGGCACAAGGGAATTTGTTGTGGTGCTGAAATGTTCTTGACGGTAGTGGGTGAGCCCATGGGTGAATACATTTGTCAAAACTCATTAAACTCTATACTTAAATGTATGTCTTTTATTATAGACAAATTGTATCACAATAATGCAGTGGTTTGTTGTTGTGTTTTGTTTTTTTCAAGAGTTTAGTGGCTTCTGTCTTCTGCAGTACAATGGACTAGATATATTTTAACCCAGCCAATGAAAACAAAGATATGGGTTAATATTTAATGCTTCCATTATTTTAATTGTGAAATTGCTACTGGCAGCTAAGTCACATAGGAGATTATTATTGCTTTTTCTTTTCCAAGCATTTAAAAATTGCTTCTTTTTTTTTCTCTTCAGTTTGTGGAAATAAACAAAGCCAAATCAAATGGGGAAAAGCGAAGGCTATTCAAAGTTTGCTATAGTAAGGGAGTGAGCCACCATCGCTTGTGTTTTGGCAAAAAGCTCAAAGGCAGGCAAAGGAATGGGAACGCTTTATGGTGGAAAAAAAAGGGGGCGGGGGAATAGCCAGTTCAGGTCTGGATAGAGCATCGGCCTGCTGACTGAAGGGTCCCAGGTTCGATTCCCGTCAAGGGCATGTACCTTGGTTGCAGGCTCGATCTCAGCTTTAGTGGGAGAGCATGCAAGAAGCAACCAATTGATATGTCTCTCTCACATCGATGTTTCTCTCAGTCTTCTCCCTCTCCCTTCCACTCTCTCTGAATATAAATGGAAAAATATCCTTGTGTTTGGATTAACAAAAAATTAAATTAAATTTTTAAAAAGGGGGCAGGCTTCAGGTGTGGTGTCCTGATTGGTGGGCTAACTGGAAGAGGGGGGTGCATGTGATTGGTTGTGGGGAACTAATTTGGCTTTCTTTGGTTGGTCCTAAATTGGAAGTGGGAGCAAAAATTAGGGAAGGTATTAGTTCTTAAACAATGCCTGGTTGTTTGGGGCTGATTGTCAGAGGATGATTATCAGGCTGCCTGGACCAGTTGCTAGACAGAGGTCTGACCTCCCCCAGTCTGGCTTCTATAGTAGCTGTCGCTTCCTGGCCTGGTACTGTAGCTAATGGGGTGGTTTCCTGGGCTGGTTGCTGCTGGTAATGGGTCAGAATTCCATTTTTATACTAGTGGATGGTCTGGCCATTGTCCATTTATATATGCAATTTCTCCAGTTTCTATCACTTTATCCTTAATGTAAGCCCCAAATCATCATCAAATAGCTAACTCTCTTCTCGGGTACTCTAATATTTCCTCTTCCTAATAAGAACTACTGAGAATATTTTCGTCTTTTATTTTTTAAACTGAGATATAATTGTCGTATAACATTGTGTAAGTTTAAGGTGTGCAGTGTGTTGATTTAGAACACTTATATATTGCAATATGATTACTGCCATAACATTAGCTAACACCTTTATCCCATCTCATAATTATTTTTTTGTGGTGAGAACAATTAATATCTAGTCTCTTAGCAACTTTGAAGTTTATAATACAGCACTGTTGACTATAATCACTCTGCTGTGCATTAGATCCCCAGGACTTATTTATCTACTAATTGTAAGTTTGTACCATAAACCACATCTCCCCAATTCCCCGATCCCCTAGCCCCTGGAAACCACGGTTTTACTGAAGGGGTTCAGCACCGGCCTCCCCAAGATGTGCCGCTTTGGCATGTAGATTATTTTGAGCTGAAGGCAAGCAAGACACTGCTGCTCAAGAAAAACTTTTATTTCTCCCTTAGAGGATTTGGATTAGGGGCCTTGCCCATAATAAGAGCTATTACCAGAAATAGCCGTTTATGGCCCATCTAAAGGGCATGGCAAACTTCTAATTACTGAACATCTGCTCCTCTGACTGCCCTGCCAGTGACCTTCCTCGCCTCACAAGCCTCAGGCGTCCCACCCCAGCCTTAGTTCAAAACATCATATGTACCTCATTTTACCTTTCTGTCTCTGAACTTCTCGTGTATGTGGGACCTCAGATTCTCTCCTGTTTGTGGGGTTCCAATATGTACGTATGCAATTCTAACGGGCTGTTTTCTCTTGTTAATCTGCCTCGTGTCAATTTAATTATTAGACCTGCAGAAAGAACCTTGAAAGGCTGAGGGAAATCTCCTCCGCCCCCCACACTATTCTCTGTGTTTATAAGTTTGGCCTTTTTTATATTCCACATATAAATGATACCATATAGTATTTGTCGTCTACACTTACCATCTAAGCCGGACACACCTGTGATCTGCCAATCGGCCTTTCGTGCTCTGCTGGAGAGTCTTTGTCCTCGGTCCTGTGTTGGATCTCACTCTTCCCACATTCCATGTCCTCTTCTCTCTAGCTTCATTCCTCGATCTTGGTGTTGCATGTTAACTTTTTGAGAAAAAAAATCACCCGAGAAATGAAATGTGGGAGACTTTAAACATCTACAACTACTTTTAGCCTAACCTGACATAAATTGTAGGTAGCTTGGACAGGCAGCAATTCTCTATGGGAAATTTTTTAAAATTTTCCTTCCGAATTATAAGGCACTGCTCCATTACCTTTTCACTTTCAAATGTTGCTGTCATTCTGATTCCTCATTCTTTTTTTTTTATCAATATTTTTTATTGTTGACAGTATTACAGATGTTCCCCAACTTTTCCCCCTCTTTATCCCGCTCCTCCCAGCCCCTACCTCACACCAGACCTTCACCACACTATTGTCTGTGTCCATTGGTTATGCATATATGAATGTAAGTTCTTAGGTTAATCTATTCCCATCTCCTTCCCCCCACATGCAACCCAAGGATTTCTCATTCTTTATACATAACTTGTTTCGTTCCTATCTGGAAACGCCTAAGATCTTCTTTCCGTAACTAATATTCTAAAATTTCACAATGATGCATCTTAGCATGGAAGCCTTTTGATCAATGAAATGGGCACTCAGTGCTACCATTTAATCTGGAAGCTGCTGGTATATTATCTTGAACTAGAGGCCCGGTGCATGAAAATTCATGCACTGGAGGGAGGTCCCTCAGCCCAGCCTGCCCCCTCTCACAGTCCGGGAGCCCTCAGGGGTGAGAGGCGACCCAGCAATCAGGGGAAGGCCGGCCTCACACCTCGGCTGCTGCCACTGCCAGCAGCACAAGCCTCGGCCGGCCCTGGTTACCTGAGCCTCTGGCGGCCCTGAGCAGCTGGGCAGTCACCATCCAAGGCTTGCCTGCGCCTCAGGCCAGCCCTGGGCGGCTGGGGGGCTGAGGGGACTGGGGGACTCCAGAGGCAGGTGCCCCGGCGGGGCTGAGGGGACTGGGCGCCGCCATCTTGTGGCTGTGGGCACTGCCATCTTTGAGGGCATGGCAGTCAATTAGCATATTCCCTCCTTATTGGCTGTGGGCGCCGCCATCTATGCAACAGCATGAGGGTCAATTAACATATTCCCTCTTTATTAGATAGGATTGTTTGGTTGTTTCTCTCCTCCCCTCTATATTCTTGTTCCTATTTCTAGAGCTCCATATATACGTGTATATATATTTTACTTCAGGGATTAGTTCTTTAATTTTCTTATATTTTCTCTCATTTTTTTTTTCATCTTTTGGTCTTTTTGTTCTATTCCATCACATTTCCTCAAATTTATCATCCAACTATTTAATTGAGTTTTTTATATCTGCTATTCAAACACTCACCCTGCTTTTAGCCCTATGTTTACATCCACATAGTCACGATATTGCCAATTTCTAAACATTGTCGGGGGGGTTGCAACATAAATTGGGTTGCATCTTGGTTTTCCCATAGCCAGTTAATGGATTAAACTTCTGATCTACCAAGAGTCAGTTTCTGCTATTTTATCTGCTTTCCTGTTTTCAGAAGTTTGTTACTGTTGTCTCCACTCCTTGTGGTTTTAATTTTAACAAAAATATTTTTATTATCATTAGGCGGGGGGAGGGGAGGTTTGGGAGATAGTGAAAGTAAATATATGTGTTTACTCTTCATTGTTTACCAAGAGGTATTGACCAAAACAACCTTAACATTCCCCTCAGCTCGATTAAACTTTACACAGGCTTCCTCCTGAATCCAGGCCCTGACCTCCCTTTGCTTAGACCATTTACTCCAGAAAACTGGCCATCACAAATTTTCTTCCTGTCCTTTTGTGAGTAAATCTTCTTGCAGACTCTTGCCTCATCCAGGAATGTCTTTCTCAAGAACCTTGGAGTCATTCCTTTGAAATATAATCAGTAAGAAAGATAGTGCCAAATGGCAGTTCCATTTTTCATTTTTTGAGGAAACTCTATACTGTTTTCCATAATGGCTGCACCAGTCCACATTCCCACCAGCAGTGTACTCGGGTTTTCTTTTCTCCACATCCTCGCCGGCATTTGTCATTTGTTGATTTGTTGATGGTAGCCATTCTGGCAGATGTGAGGTGATACCTCATTGTCATTTTAATTTGCATCTCTCTGATGATTAGTGAATTGGAGCATTTTTTCCATGGGTCTCTTAGCCATCTGTATGTCCTCTTTGGAAAAGTGTCTATTTAGGTCCTTTGCCCATTTTTTAATTGGATTGTTTGTCTTCCTTCTGTTAAGTTGTATGAGTTCTTTATATATTTTGGAAATTAACCCCTTATCAGATGTCTCCTTAGCAAATATGTCCTCCCATGCAGTGGGGTCCCTTTTCATTTTGTTGATGGTTTCTTTTGCTTTGCAGAAGCTTTTTCTTTCATGTAGTCCCACTTGTTTATTTTTTTCCTTTGTTTTCCTTGCCCTAGGAGATGTAGCGACAAACATATTGCTATGAGAGCTATCTGAGATTTTGCTGCCTATGGTTTATTTTAGGATTTTTAGGATTTCACGACTTACATTTAAGTCTTTTATCCATTTTGAGTTTATTCTTGTATATGGTGTAAGTGTATCTTGTATCAAAATCTCAGATAGCTCTAGTTTCATTTTTTGCATGTACTTGTCCAATTTTCATAACCGATTTATTGAAGAGACTGTCAACAAATGACAAGTACTGGCTTTTACAATAGCTAAGATCTGGAAACAGCCCAAGTGCCCATCAGTAGATGAGTGGATAAAAAAAAACACTAGGGTATATTTATGCAATGGAATACTATGCAGCTGTATAAAAGAAGAATCTCTTATAGACAGCATGCAGGAACCTGAAGAGTATTATGCTAAGCTGAATAAGCCAGTCAGAAAAAGCCAAGTATCACATGATATCACTCATATGTGTAATGTAATGAACAAAATAAACTGACAAACAAAAATCCAGAGATATTGAAGCATGGAACAGACAGATGAATCTTGGGGTAGGGGGAAGGGAAGAGATTAACCAAAGAACTTAAGTGCATATATGCATAACCCATGGACAGACGTTAGTTCAGTGAAGGCCTGGGGAGGGGGCAGGAGCAGAGTGAAGGGGGTCAATGGGGGAAAACAAGGGGATATCTGTAATGATAAATTCAACAATAATTATAATTTTTTTAAAAAATGAGCTTGGCCAGTGTCACAATTTGATTTCTGGTCAGGGTACATGACCAGGTTTCAGGCTTTATCCCAGAAGAGGGCATGCAAGAGGCAGTCAATCAATAATTCTCTCCATCATTTATGTTTTTCTCTCTCTCTCTCCTACTCCCTTCCTCTCTCTGAAATCAATAAAAACATATATTTTAAAAAATAAATATACTACCCCTATATCCCACTCTTTGTGGGAGAGAGAAGTCTAGTAGCAGACACAGATGTCCTAAATCTCATTGACTAACATCCTCCCTAATGTTTTCTAGTACTTGTTCACTAATTCGCCCCAGTGTTTAAAAAGTATCCCCACCTTTTGTTTCAGAAGATTGAGCTCAATGTCTCTCCCCTATTGCAATAGTCTTGAACAAAGTCTTCCTTGACTGTTTAATTCTCTTTGGTATGATTTTTTTACAGTGTTGTATGCATTTTCATTTTAAAAATTATTTGGATCAGTAACTAATAAAAGCAGATATTTTATCTGGGAATATATCATAGTTTTAATTCATTTTCCAACCCAATAGACATTTCTTGAGCACTGTGTATTGTGTTTGTATTATGCCAAGCACTGAAGATACCAAAAAATAAATTCGGGAAAAGGGCACCACATCCAAAAACATCTATTATAGTCATTGAGTTTGATTTGTTTACTTAAAACTGAGACAAAGACTGGCTTTGTGACCTCCAGCAAATTCACTCTCTTCTCTGTAGCTCTGTCTTATTCGGAAAAATAACAGTATTGAACTACATGGCTTGTAGATTTCCTGTTTGACTCTTAGATTCTGAGACGAGTTTGAAGTAATTCAACATTTTTTTGGCAATTTAACTACTAAAATGATTTCAAAAATTTTACTAGAGTCAGAATTTATTTAAATATGGTAACAGCTTATTTAAAATAGTGGTAGAATTAGAGAGGAAAAATATAGGATTCAACTAAGTTGAGCTCTCCGAGAGGTATTTAAAAATCAATATTTGAGCTTTATCCGAAATCCTAGCGATGGTTTCTCTTTGCAGGACATAGTGTCAAGGTCCAAAACATATCTCTGGAGAGTATTATATTTTGGAGCTTGCTAACAGTTCTATAAATACTCCAGCAAAGGAAAGAAAACAAGCCATCAGCAATCACTCGGACAGGGATTTATCGAGCAGCGGAGAGTGCTGGACTTCTGTCAGGGTTATAAAGGCCGTGAAGTCATCATTCAAATAGACTTAAGTGCCCATTGTATGCCTGGAGCTCCCTCACCTCTCGGAGCTAACAAGTTAAGACAGATAACAGGAGTCTCTCAGCTTTAGAGGTAACTTGACACAGCAACATTCAAACACAGTCAAGATCTTTTCAGTCCAACTCCTGGCTGAGTTTAGCCCAATCATGGCAGTGAGGCTGGGGAGAACCAGAAGCGATCCGCAGTCGCATGGAGTTGATTTAGATTCATTTACTAGTTGTGTGATGTGGCAAGGTTTACTTAAACCTCTCTGAGCCTCAGAGAGTTGTTGAAAGAATTGAATGAAATCGATTATGGGGCAATCTTAACACATTCACTGGCATATAGAATGTGCTCAATGAGTATTCACTGAATGGATCAATAGTAAAAGCTGATATTAGAGGTAGAGTTTAATCTACCTTGGATACATGATAGGGGATCAGAATATGCTATCCCCCCAAAATACATCACTTTGTCATAAGGATTATTTTGCTGAAATAATTTGAGAGGAACTGAAAACGTTTGAGAGGAATAGCAGATGCAGAAAGGGCTCTGTGACCTCCTCTTTTCTATATAAAATTTCCCATGAAAAAGGTGCCCACCCTATAGCAGGAAGGGCACAAAGCTCTTTGCTACCAGTGATTCTTAGAAGAGAGGTGGGATCTATAAACAAATCTTACTAAAACAGCCTTGATTGTCCATTAGTTTCCCCCACATATTCTCCTTCCCACAATTTGCCACTTGGAGCGCCTAAACTCCTTTTCCTTTGCCCTGTCACTTCTCCACAAATTCATTACCCTTTAAAGTGCTATCACGGCCCCTAGTTGTAACCACCTCTTTGAGTAACTCATCACTGAGCACCGATTAACAAACTGTTTTTCCCTTGTTGGTCTGACTTCTGTCAGTTTAATTTTTAGAGTCCTATTTACAGAACCTAAAAGGGTAGAACATTTTTTTCCTCCTCTACAGCATATACTATGGGTGTATATATGTGATAACAGTGTCTGTCCAGAGGGACATTGATCTCATCTATTGATTCTGGAAGGCTTTAAAAGGGAGGTGCAAAAGTCATAGAATCGCCCTGACCAGTATGGCTCAGTTGGTTGGGCATCGGCCCCTGCACTGAAGGGTTGCTGGTTTGATTTCCAGACAGGGCACATACCCGGGTTTCGACTCCATCCCCAGCAGGGGACCTACAAGAGGCAGCTGATCGATGTTACTCTTCACACCCCATGTTTCTCTCTTCTCCCTTCCTCTCTCTCTAAAAATCAATAAACTTTTCTTTTAAAAAAAAGTCACAGAAAAAGAAACCAAATTAAAAAAAAAGTCACAGAATTGATGGCTTATTAGAATAGGGGGAACTGAGAAAGTTGAGGGAATCCTCAGGCAAGAGAGGGATGAACATCCAAAGTTGTGTCTGAGATCTAGTCGTCTTTTTCAATGGGTTACTCATGTGCGCCACAGACACAGAATTATCTGAGTGACTATTTTCTCATTTCTTCCAAGGATGTTATATACCATCACAGGAGAGGCTTAGGAAGGAAGTTAATCCATTCATTAGACACATGGATGCCTTAGGGCAGTGGTCGGCAAACTCATTAGTCAACAGAGCCAAATATCAACAGTACAACGATTGAAATTTCTTTTGAGAGCCAAATTTTTTAAACTTAAACTTCTTCTAACGCCACTTCTTCAAAATAGACTCACCCAGGCCGTGGTATTTTGTGGAAGAGCCACACTCAAGGGGCCAAAGAGCCTCATGTGGCTCGAGAGCCGCAGTTTGCCGACCACGGCCTTAGGGCATTAGGGTGTACCTTGGGACTTGGACCTGATGTAGTCAAGTAGAAAGTGGTTCAAGGGCCTTTGGGAGTCATTTTCAAAAAAAGAGAACACAAAATTCTATGCAGCTGTTAAAAAATGAAATGGATTTGCAAATACCATGGAAATATATCCATGATTTATTGTTGAATTCAAAAGGGAGCATCTTGAATGGTAAGCACAGAAAACCCCATTTTATCTTTTTTAAATCCTGTTTAAATACTTAAGAAGAAAAATTCTGGAAGAATCTACATCAAGTTAGAGAAGAAGTTGCCCTTAAAGAATGAGATTTGAGCATGTTTTCATATGTCTCTCGGCCATCTGTATGTCCTCTTTCGAAAAAGTGTCTATTTAGGTCCTTTGCTCATTTTTTGATTGGATCGTTTATCTTCCTTTTGTTAAGTTGTATGAGTTCCCTGTAAATGTTGGAGATTAAATGGTTATCTGAAATAGCATTAGCAAATATGTTCTCCCACGCAGTGGGCTTTCTTGTTGTTTTGCTGATGGTTTCTTTTGCTGTGTAGAAGCCTTTTATTTAGATGTAGTCCCATTTGTTTATTTTCTCCTTAGTCTCCATTGCCCTAGGAGCTGTGTCGGTAAAGATATTGCTACGACATATGTCTGCTATTTAGCTGCCTATGGAGACTTGTAGGATTTTTATGGTTTCCTGTCTTACATTTAAGTCCTTTAGCCATTTTGAGTTTGTTTTTGTGTATGGTATAAGTTGGTGGTCTAGTTTCATTTTTTTGCATGTATCTGACCAAATTTCCCAGCACCATTTATTGAAGAGACTGTCTTGACTCTGTTAGGAACCCTTGTGCACTGCTGGTGGGATTGCAGACTGGTGCAGCCACTGTGGAGAACAGTATGGACTTTCCTCAAAAATCTAAAAATGGAACTCCCATTTGACCCAGTGGTCCCACTTCTGGGAATATATCCCAAGAAACCAGAAACACCAATCAGAAAGGATATATGCACCCCTATGTTCATAGTAGCACTATTCACCATAGCTAAGATTTGGAAACAGCCTAAGTGCCCATCAGCAGATGAGTGGGTTAAAAAACTGTGGTACATCTACACAATGGAATACTACGCTGCTGTAAAAAAGAAAGAACTTTTACCATTTGCAACAGCATGGATGGAACTGGGGAGCATTATGCTAAGCGAAATAAGCCAGTCGGAGAAAGATAAATATCACATGATCTCACTCATATGTGGGATATAATGAACAACATAAACTGATGAACAAAAATAGATCCAGAGATAAGTGGCTGAAAAAGGGGAAGAGGGGGTTAGAGATCAACCAAAGGATTGGTATTGCATGCATATTAGCATAACCAATGGACACAGACATTGGTGTGGTAGGGACTTGCCTTCTGGGGTGGGAATGGTGGTGGTGGTGGTGGGGTCAATTGGGGAAAAGGGAGACATATGTAAAACTTTAAACAATAAAAAAAAGAATGAATGAATGAGATTTGAGTCCTGCCCATGTGGCTCGGTTGGTTGGAGCATTGCCCATTACACCAAAAGGTGGCAGTTGGATTCCTGGTCAGGGCAGGTGCAGGAGACAGCTCATGGATGTTTCTCTCTCTCTCCTCCCTCCCTTACATTCTCTCTGAAATCAATGGTGGGTGGGGGGAGATATCCTCAGGGAGGACAAAAAGTAAATAAATAAACAGGAGAGTGGCCTGTTTTCAGGTTTGCATTTTAGAGCGACCCCTCTGGAGCCTGGGGGAGGGTGGATTAGCAAGGCGGGGCCCCCAGCTGACAGATTGTTGAAGCCAGGACAGCTTCTGAGCCAGAAGGGACCGTGCCCGAACCAGGCGTCTCAGGGAGTCGGGACTATTTGGGACCTGCAGGTGCGCCCTGGATTGCCTCATCTCGGGGAAAGCGAGAGTCTCTCTTTAGCAAGTGTGATGTCTTCTTCCAGAGCTGTTTAGGGCCGAGCTGGAAACTGTCCTCGAAATTCAGGACAGATGTGCCTAAATCTTCTCCAGCTACCTGGTCACTAATACAGGATACCTGTGTGGTGGAGGAATGCATTTCCATGATACCTGGGATGGCCGGGAGGCAAAGGAAGTCAATGAACAGGACTAATTACGTTTTGGGTTTAAAACACAACACTACAAGCTTAATAAGACCCGTAGAGAGGTCAGAGTGACCCCTGGTGGAGAGTTTGTGCTAGGGCACGGTCGCCTACAGAGGGCTGTCTGTCCAAGCAGGAGCGCGCAGCAACCACTCCTGCCGCTTGGCCACGCGTTCGCCGCTCTCCTTGATCCCGGAGTCCGCAGGCCTGATGCTCTGGAACTCCAGAAACAGGACCCAGGAGAGAAGAAGATAATTTACGTGGCGATGGTTTACCGCTCCGACTAATTACCTCCTCTTCCCGGTGTCTCCGGAGTGCAAAGTCCCTGCCTCCTTTCCATGGAAGTGCGTCCTTTGCTGGCGACAGCTTCTGTGACTCTGCGCCCTGGAGCTGGTGCGCAGGGAGCCGTCCCCGGCGCCACCTGGAGCGCATCCGCTCCCCCGGGGGGCTGGTTTGGTCAGCTCCGCCGCAGGCAGCTGGGTGGAGGAACCCAGAAACTCCAGTGATTTTTTTAGGTTGATTGTATGGCAATTGGGTTAAATTTAAAATGCACTTAGAAATGCTAGTGTTTATACCAGTCCCGTAGGACATCTCTCTGTAAGTCAGAGCATCTTCGGGGAAAATGGTGAGCCCTGCCTCCGCCCAGCTCCCCTGATGGCTTGCACGCTCTCAGAACTGGGAAAGGTTTTCTGAAACGGAGCACCCCCCTGCCCCCGCCCCCGGACCCTCAGCAGGAACCTGTGGGCGGGGAGTCCGAGGTGACCCATTTGGACTCCCTTCTGGAGTGGTAATCGCCCCGGCCAATAACCCCATGACCCTCGGGATGGGGTAGGGGGAGACCATTGAGAACCATATGCAAATAAAAAGGATGAGCTTTTTAAGAAAAAAATCGTTTTACTTTTAAAACTACTCATGATATGACCATATGATTTCACTTATGTATGGAATCTAAAAAAACGAATGAACACACAAAACAGAAACCAACTCATAGCTGCAGAGGACAAACTGATGGCTGCCAGAGGGCAGTGGGCGGGGTTGGGTGGAAAGGGAAAGGGGATTGAGAAGCACAGTCTTCCAGGTATTGAACAGGTCGCCGGGATGGACCACAGAGCACAGGGAACAGAGTCAATATCGATACTACAGGGACAGTGACAGAGGGCTACCAGACTCCCTGCGGTGACTAATTTGTAAGGCCTATCAATGCTGAAGGGCTATGTTGCACGCCTGAGACCAATATAATACTGAATGTTACCTATAATGAAAAGCATTTTTGAATACATTATTGCAACCTGGCAAAGACATTAGTTTGTTGTGTAAAAATGTCTTGAGTCTGTTTCTGCAATATATGTTCATTTGTAAAACATTGATTTGGTAGTCGGTTTCCAGTTGGAAGAAGTAAAATGTTCTTCTATTAAATGTATTGGCTTCTATTTGCATATGGTCCTCAATGTTTCCTTCCAACAACAAATAAATGAATGAAAAAATAAATAAGATTATTCACTTATTTAAAAATGATTGAATTTTAAATTATTTTAAGTCATTAAATTCTACATAATTAGTGAAATAAATAAATTGCAATTATGTTATACTTTCATTTATATTTAACTTATATTAACATAATAAACTTATTCAATATATCAGTTTTTATAGTTATTAAAATTATTGTTTAAATTATTTAAAATTATTAACAACAGAAAGCAAACACTTTAAAAATATAAAAACAATAGATTTCTATTATAATAATATAGCTATCATGTTGAGAAAACAGGGTAATAAAATATTAGAAATGAAATGGGAAAGAAAGAGAAGACAAGGAGTCGGGGGGAGAGTTAAAAAATACTGTTTGTCAACAATAATAAAACGATGCACTATCTGGATGGTGTGGCTCAGTTGGTTGGGCACCATCCTGTGCACCGAAAGGTGGGGGTTCAATTCCCAGTCAGGGCACGTGCCTGGGTTGTGGGTCAGTCCCCAGCAGGGGACATGCAGGAGGCAACTGATCAATGCTGTTTCGTTCTCACATTGATGTTTTCCTCTCCCTCTCTCTCTAAAAATCAATTTTAAAATATTTTTTTTTAAAAAGACTGTTGACAGTTGTAAAACTCTTGAAGCTGCTGACCAGCTCAGGAACGCTCAGCAAGCCATCAAATCTCTCTTAGTCCCAGCTTCTGTACTATAAAACGGAATCATACCACCTGCCCTATCTATTGACCTTTATTTTACAGTCTGGCCAAAAGACTTAATAGGATTTTTATGACAGCACTTGAAAATTATAAAGTACTATAAGACAGTAAGATATTTATAATATCATTTTAATAATGTAAATGGGGGAGGGGGGCAAAGAAGAGGACAAAAGTCAATGAGGGTGTGGGGAGAACGGGGGATTGGAGGGGTGGCGTGTGGGTTCTGCCTGCTGCAATGCGCCCAGCAGAACACATTTTCCCCTGCTCTCTCTGCCCTTTAAAATTAAAATTGTCTTTGCAATTTCTTGAATGGGCCTGATTGGCCTTATTTCCAGCTTCATAGTTTACATTTTAAATAAATGCTTGTTCTGACATGGACTTTGGAAAGTGTTAAATGTATAAAGAAATGTGCTTTGAGATTTTCACTGGCCTTAACGATGCGTTTCTGTGACGGGGAAAATTTGTTTTTCTTCATTTTTATCAGAGATCATTTCTCTCCCATTATATGTGCCTCAATGTTAGGTTTGGGACCCGCACTTGTCTAATTATCCCAAGCCGTTGTTTTTATAGCCTGAGTGGATGTGTGGGTGGTGGTTCCAGGGAAGAATGATTTGCAGCTCTGAGCTGAGCTTCAGGATAGAGAGTCTCCTGGACCCTGGGGGGCTCTGGTGCAATGACTCTCAAATAGATTCCATCTTGTCGCTTCAATAACTTAATGACATTCAAACTCCTCGTTGCATCAAGCTAGCCCCACCCATCTTACTCCAATCTATTTCCATCCGACCCCCCACTGAGCCTAGGACAGCACAGGGTGGCACAGTGAGACCAGTTTAGAAAGCAAACAGTCCAAATTGTATGCGGAGGATGAAGGGTGTTTGGGCGGCGGGGGAGGGGGGGTGTCAGGTGTTTCTAGGAAAAAGCAACAATAATAAAACGATGCACTGTCTGGTAGGCTTGGGCATTTTAAAACAGTCAATTGAGATATCAATAATCTGATGGGAAACAAATTGTCTCAGTATACAGAAAGCAAGACAATTATAACTCCAGGAAAACAAAGCACTTTGCAAGAACAAAAACATGATCATAGTGGATTACTTGGGTTTTACAATGACTATTATTTACAGAAACATACTAATGCAAATATCTTTATTGACTTCGCTAACAATGGGTTATAGCTATTGGGAGGGCGGCAAGAAAGAAAGTAGGGGAAGACCAAATCTTCATCTAGCCTAACAGAAAATCAATAAATAATATCCAATTTTTAAAAAATGATAATTCAGTAAGTATCGTAATTAGAACTGTAGAAGTAAATCATTCACCTCAGTATACCAATTAAAGAGGTCTGTCTTCATATTCTAGATGCTCAGTTTGGAAATGTCTTACTCCTCCAGGAAACTTTGTTTAGCTAATAGTCAATATCCCAAGACAGAATATACACTTAGGTTAAGATTGATTATTACAGATAATGGATGTGACTCTCTCTTTTGAGACTTCCTTAAAATTGTTGGTATTTTCGATCAATTTCTAATAAGATAGAATTAGATTATTATTTTTTACCTTATATTCCAGGCTCAACAAAGAAATCACCCTGAGACCACAGGCCCACTCCTCCCCTTTCTGGTTATCCATTGTACTTATCTTATCAGCGCTCACTTGTCTATTCTGTTCAATTGGATCATTTCAGTTAAATTGGATGCTACCTTAAAAACTACTTCCATAGCCACATAGAAACAGCAACATCTTGGAAAATTTTCAGAGAAGAAATAAATGAAGGGCCTCTCTCTCTCTCTCTCTCTCTCTCACACACACACACACACACACACACACCATCGCCATCTTGTGGAACTCCTTCCTTGGGGTTCCAAGTGGCACGAGGCATCTGACATATGGACTGAATGATTATGTCAGTGATGGCCTCCATGTAATGTTAGTAATGGTTAATCATGTGTAATGTAAAAGTTAAGTAAAAGAGAAGTTTTCATATTTCTGCCCTCTGTTCTAGTGAATTGCCTTTGATGCCGACTTGAGGGTCCCAGAGTGTGTCTGTCCTTAAAGCGCTGACCTCAAGACTCTCACTTCTCAGTCCCTCCTGAAATGTCCCTGAGGCAGGAGGAGGGAGTGTGGCCCACTGGGGTCTCTAAAGGAAAGGGAAGCTCTAACCAGCAGTGCACACAAGACATTTTCTTGAGCTTTTTTTGTTCCATTCTAACATTTTATGCACATTTTGTTGTCCATTGAAGAGCATTCGGCACGGTTTGGTCAAGTGCATTTGTGTCAGAGTCGGGTAAACCTGACTCAATCCGGGCTGAGGCCTGTGTGTGGCTTGTTCAAGTACCTTATTTTTGAAGCACATACGTAGGAAGAAGGAATAATATTGACCTTCAATTCGTCATTGAAGAAAGCCAGCTATTGACCAAATTGTACATTGAAATGTTCCCCCAGGAGGCTCCAACTTCCCAGAAATAGTAATAGGAACGTTACGCACCCAGGTAATAACTTTTCAAAGCCACCCTTTTCATTACACAATAACCATAGGTTCCCTTACGCTTTGATAAGGGTGGTGGCTGCTTATAAAACCTCAGCAATGTAAAAAGTGGGTAGAACATATATCGTAAAGAGGGTGCAAAGGAGACACACAGGGCCAGGGGTCAGTCTGCGGGGAGCAGCAAAGACACGGCTCAGGTAATTTTCCATTTTCATTTTGCACTGAGTTCACATTCTCTGGTTGCGGAAGCCTCTCATTTTGGAAGTGCGCTGTTGATAGGATAAAGGTGCTCATGGGAATACAGACCCTGTCCTCAGGGCATGGACATAAGTCATACAAGGCAGACGCTCAATACTGTGTCGTAAATGAACTGTGGATCCCGGGCTATGGGAGTTGAGCAGAAGGAAAGATTTCTTCTCACTTAGAGAGAGAAATGGGAGTGACGGAAGGTGTTGAAATACTGAGGTTCGACTCCGAGGCTGGGACTAAAGATTCCAGAAATGGACAGAAAGGGAAGAGACATTCAACTACCGGGTTAAAGCCATGATTTTGAAAAGGATAAGGCTATATTGGTTTTTTTAATGGAGAATTTAAATATTGACTTATTTGTCTATTTCTAATTCTTTTTTGGTTCCTGTAATTGACTGCACATGTTATGGCAGAAACATTTTTATATTCATTATAGTGGCAAATTACTCTCCAAATACATTTGCAGCCATAAATATTGCAATTTGAAAGCTCAATGGAGAAACTCAGAAATGCTACTTGCTGGTTCATAGAGTTCTGCTTTGCACACACTGTTTGAATTAGTCTTCTTTGTTACCGGAAGAAAGAAAATTAAATAGCACTAAATGGTTTATAACAAAAAACACTTGTCCTTGCCTCCCTCTCTCCCTCCCCCGCCCCTGGTTCTCACCCTCAAAGGAGAGCACTTTAAATTAATCACTGTTTTGTTTGATAGTTACTTCTAGATTTCTAAATACCATGCTTATATGAGGTTTTACAACTTGGACATTATCTATTGATTATCTGTTATGCCAGAGGAAGATGTACTGTTTCTATATCCCTACCCCCATTTCCTCTCTTGCCATTTTGCCAATACTTATGAAGCATTTTCAGCTAGGTCAATAAAAGTGCTGACATTAGTATGTTCATGTAAATAATATTCCTCGTAAAACCTAAGCAATCTATTATTATGTTGTCTTTCTTGCAAAGTGTTTTATTTTCCTGGACTTATTATTGCCTTGATATTCTTCTATTTTTCCCTTGATATTCTCCTACCTTTTGAAGGCTTAATTTTCCTCTATCAATTTTTTATTATTAAATTAAATAATCAAGGAGGCCAGGCTGAGGTGATTCTAATGCTCGCCCTTCGGGATTGGGCTCGGCTCTAAGGCAGGGCTCGCCTTTTGGAGCTGGGCGTGGCTGTTTGAGGCTACACTCCCACCTTCAGGACTAGGCGTGGCTCTTCGGCACCAGGCTCAGCCGTGGGGAATGAGGCTCACTATTAAGCCTAGGCTTGGTTCTTTTGGGTTCGTCTCAGCTCTCTGAGGATCTGAGGTTTGGCTCCGAGGCTCTGAGGCTAAGCTAGGTTCGAGGCCAGCATTAGTCTTTAATGATGTCACGCTGCACAATGGCACATCACGGGCTTTGTGCTAGTGTTGGCAGTGGCAACTTCCAATGAGTCTAAAGGGTCTGAGCACCAGACTGGCCTGCAGGGAACAGACACTCGTTCCAAACCCTCCCCCCATTCCTTCTGACTTCCATCATGGCCTGTCCAGAGAGCAACAGCTGCCATGGGCCGGTTTTGTTTCAGTTCAGTGTACACCAGCTTTACACGGCTTTATAAAAACACTAGAAACCCGTTGCACGAAGTTTCGTGCAATAGACTTTCACCTGGCTGCCGGCAGCAGTTTTCTGCCAGCAGCAGTTTTCCTCTGGCCACCCGCCGATCGGAGCGCCTCCCGCCAGCACGATCGGCTACTCCGAGAGGAACTCCAACCCGGGAGGCGCTCCGATCCGGCTGGCGGGTGGCCAGAGGAAAACTGCTGCCAGCAGCCCCGCTATCGGCCACCACCAGCGTCTTCTGCCGGCCCCATGGGTCCTTCCGCAGCGTTGGCCTAATGGCTGGTGGTAGGAGCGGGAGTCAGGGACTCACGAGTCCCCGCCCCCGGCTCCTACCGCCAGCCAATCGGCCACCCTGAGTCCCGCCCCCCTCGCCTCCAGCCGGCCCAATCGTGGGCGTAGCGGAGTGATGCAATTTGCATATTGCCTTATTATTATGTAGGATATTTACAGATATTCCAGTGTTCGTATAATGAGGAGCAAAGACCTTTCATCAGAAGGGCTTATTTCTAGGGGTGTGCAACATTCACAAGGATCAGATCCCTTTGATAGAGACCTGAGTCTACTAAACACAAATTTACCCAGGCCATGGGGAAGCCCCGGCCTCCCCAAGATTGCCTTACAGGAAAGGACCTTAAGTGAGCACACTTAGCCTCAGAGCCAGAGATTGAAAGGCCTGCTGACTCTCCAGGGAAAGGTGGCTGTGACACTCACTCCCACACGGAGGCTGGATACCTCGGTCCTAGGACAGGTATAGCTTTGGGGCTAGGCTCTGCCCTTCGGGATTGGGCTTGGCTCTTAGAGCTAGGCTCCATTCTTTGGGATTGGGCTCCACTGTTCGGGATTAGGTTTATATCTTTGGGGCTAGGCTCAGCTGTTCGGGACTGGCCACTATTGCAACATCTTCCTGCACGGTGAGAGTCCTCTAAGTCTCTCAATAGGGTTTTCTTTTCAGATGCACAAAATTAATTACTTTGGTGCTGTTTTCAGAATGCCCACAAGAGGGCACTGTTGATACTAATACCTTTCGAGGATGCTGTTCTCAGACTGTCCACAAGAGGACACTTTTTGAACACTGCCATGCAAGGCGAGATCCTTCTAGAACTGTCAATTGGGTTTTCTTTTCAGTTACAGGATTCATTTCCAGGATGCAGTTCTCAGAATGTCCACACAAGAGGGCATCTTCTTGCAGGGCTTGGCTCTCTGGGCTAAATAAATTCTTTGGAACTAGGGTAAGGCCTTTGGGACCAGCTTCAGCTCGTAGGGGCTAGTCCCAACCCTTTGGGCCTGGGCTGGGCTCTTCCGCTCTAGACTCAGCTCCTCAGACTGTGCTTGGCTCTTCTGGTCCAGGTTCAGGTTTTGGGGTTAGGACCTCCCTTTCGGGACTGAGCTTTGGAACTAGTTGTAATTCCAGTTTGTTTCTGGGAGTGTGTCAGTGTAACATCTGCTTACTTTGCTGCCATTTTTAATCTCTGAAATTAAAACTTTTTAAAATGAAAAGGCAGTCTATGGTGGATAGTCATGTCCTAGGCCAGTAGATTCCCTGACAAAAATCAACTTTGATCTTAACTGAGCCCATTGTCTTTTTGCATCTATGATAACAAACGTTTTTATTGTCAGGGTAACTTGTAACTTCCCTTTCTCTGGAACCATCAGGGCACAACCAATGTGCCAGGCACCAGGGTGGAGACCACTGATTCATTCAGTGTTATGGGTAAGGCCTTGGGGACCAGCTTCAGCTCTTATCTGTTCGTTGTTGACTGTTAATTCTCCTGCACCCACCTGTGTAAAAGAAACATGTGTCCATCATTTTACTTTTTATCCAACCCCAGAGGTTTCCCCGCTTTGCTTTCTCCCACCTCACTAATCCATCACCAGTGGATTTCATGTAACCCACTTATGTCTCCTCCTTTGATGGTAATTTATAAAACTTGGTGAAAAACCACCATTCTCCAGAGCACTGTCTTAATTAGTTGAGATTCTGCTTCCCCACAATTGTCAACCATCTGGCTTAAATAAACTCACAAATATTCTTTACAGGTTTGAATGCTCCCTACATTAATTAACATGTTTAGCTAAGATATTGAACAGCTTTACCCTGTGGGCCTTTGCGGAGTCTCCGAGCTCCATGAGCCCAGCCAGCCCCACCTTCTGGGCTAGATTCTTCTGTTTGCACCAGCATGTTAAATAAACATTACCGTTTTCTACGTGAGCCATGATGTGAACAAGTTTGGAAAGCACTGGACTACTGGTAAAACGTCTGTGGTAGTTTGAATTGAGTTTTATTACTTTGCATTAGGTTAAAGAATACACAGTGTGTCCCTGGCCGGTTTGTCTCAGTGGATAGAACGCCAGCCTGCGGACTAAAGGGTCCCAGGTTCGATTCCAGTCAAGAGCACATGCCTGGGTTGTGGGCTCTGTCCCCGGGGGGGGGGGGGGTGCAGAAGGCAGCCCATCAATGATTCTCTCTCATCATTGGTGTTTCTATCTCTCCCTCTCCCTACATCTCTGAAATCAATAAAAATATTTTTAAAAAAATAAAAAATAAAAAGAATACATAGTGTAGATCACAGATGGAACAGAAAGAGGATATAGAATGAACAATGGATTGGAGACAGAATGACCAACAGATGGAGACACCATCCCCAGACACATTCTTATTTCCACTGACGCTAACAAGCTTTTAGGAGAATTGCTGTAGTAGATAGTACTGGTAGCCTGTATCACACCCCTTTGCCCACCTCTAATTTCAGTCTCAACTCACACGGTCATTTTCCCGTGAGCTCACACTAACGGTGTCCCCCTCAGTACAGCTCTGGCAGGTCTTTCTCCTTTGTGCCTGGGGGCCTTTTCTGAGGCTGTAGGAGCTCCAGCTTAATCACAGCCTGAAAGCCAGTGTGTGGGTTACTGTCTATGAGAGAACAGGTGAGAGGAACCAACAGGTAAGTTCTCTGCCTGTCTTCTTCGGGTGGACAGTTCTGCGAGAGGTCCTCTGTTTCAGGGGCCAGCCCACAGAAATGAGCCACTGTTGCCTATTCCATGACCTTCATGCTGCCTTTTCTATTGTCATTGTTTTTACTCTCTCTACTACTCACTGCTGATTTCCGGGATTCCTTCCAAATAACCCACCTGCAGTTGAGTCTTTGTCCCAGGCTCTGCTTTTAGAATAAGCCATCCCTGAGAAATGCAGTACTTAAAGTAACCTTGAGCTATTATAAGTTTTGGCAAATAGAAATAAGGGGGCAGACATGGAACTCAACATGTCAGTGCACACCGATGTAGCACAAGAGCCATAAAACCAGCTAACCCTGGAAGGTGAGGACGCTTGACCCAAGAGCGTTCTCTTACCATGACAAAAGCATTCCCAGTGATTTCCTAAGGACAAGGGTAACTTCTGGACATTGATATGTAACAGTCATTTTTCCATTTTATGGCCATTTGTGTGGGTCCCTGAGAAAGGCCCCTACACCCTGTCCCAATGCAAAGCCAAATCCCCTATATCCGTGGTCGGCAAACTGCGGCTCGCGAGCCGCATGCGGCTCTTTGGCCCCTTGAGTGTGGCTCTTCCACAAAATACCACGGCCTGGGAGAGTCTATTTTGAAGAAGTGGCATTAGAAGGAGTTTAAGTTTAAAAAATTTGGCTCTCAAAAGAAATTTCAATCGTTGTACTGTTGATATTTGGCTCTGTTGACTAATGAGTTTGCCGACCACTGTTTATCGGATAAACAAAAGACTCGGGAACCCAACAGCGGAGGAGATGGGGTCCTGATTCCCAGTTGGAATTCTGAGAGAAGACAGATTGCAGTGGCCTGTGCCACATGGGACATTCACTAGAGAAGGAACGGAGTCACGTCTAGATGGAGAGAAGGTCTGAGGTAGCCACCTGCCTTCCCTCCCCATGGCATAGAGCCTCCTTACTGAGACTGGGAAGCAGAAAGTTTCCTGGGAAGGTTTCCTGGGAATGCTCAGGAGAGGCTGGCTGATTTGGGACAAAACTACAGATGTTTCTGATGCCACTGTAACTGGAGGGGTTTCAGTGTCTGCAGGGATGGCAGCTGACAGTGTGGCTGGTGTGGCCAGAGGCTGACAGGGATGGCCTAGCTGAGGAAAAGACATTGTATGTATGGATGCCACTGGCTAAGGGCCAGAAGTCTCTTCCAAGTCCCTTGGCAGCGTAACTCTTCTGAAATTTAGAACCCCCACACTCCCTAAGGCCAGCCAAGGCAGAGGGAAGTATGGTGAAGGGACTGCCAAGATGATAGTGAGTTTGCCCTAGCTGGTTTGGCTCAGTAGAAAGAGTGTCAGCCTGCGGACTGAAGGGTCCCAGGTTTGATTCCTGTCAAAGGCACATGCCTGGGTTGTGGGCTTGATCCCCAGTAGGGGGCGTGTGGGAGGCAGCCCATCAGTGATTCTCATCATTGATGTTTCTATCTCTCCCTTCTCCCTTCCTCTCTGGAATCAATAAAAAATATATATTTTTAAAAAGATAGTGAGTTTAAACTGGAACTAACCGAGTCTACCTTGAGTTTGTCCACATTTTATTTTTAACTTAACAGATGCTACTAGTAAATCAAGATTCTCCATCACATACTGTTAATTTGATTGTTTGAACCTAACCCCAAAACTTAACATTTGTCTTAATTAAATTTCAATCCATTACTACATCATTTGAAATCTTTTGAATCACAGTTTAGCCATTTCATACGTTAGCGCTGTCTCCAAAGGATATAATTTCATAATTTAAACATTTAGTTCTTTATTCAGGCACAACCTTAATAAGAAATTTCCCATCAAAAGACTTTGTCCCATCATCATCATCAAAAATAAAACACAGCAAAATTTCTAAGTAAGCTTCTTTTCTTGTGGCAAGAGAAAAAATGGAAAGAAGAAAATAAATGTGTGGGGTGTTTTTTTTTTTTGAAATTTAAGGATTTTAAGGTTACTGAAGAAATCAAATAAAAAATATTCCTAATGCAGAACTACTGCCATCTCAAGGCCGAAGCCCAGTATTACAAATCAGCTTTTGGTTCTATTTACCTAAATGACTAATATTTAAATGACATAGAGATTAATTTTTAGACATTCATCCTTTTTCTAAATTACTAAATAACTTTTATTGTTCCCCTTAAATAATTTATATTATCCAGAGATGTGTATATTGGCTTAGATTATATAAAAGGTTGAACATTACAATGTTTACTCTAATATATTTAGAAACACACATTTTAACCTACTGGCCATTTTTCACTGCCCCAAAATAACAGGATGGTAAATGACAATTACAATATAGGTGTTAACATATGTTATTATAAATACACAAATGATCATTTACTGAGTAATTTTAGAGTCTAAAACTTCAGCTAGCTGTTCACAAAGTTATTGTTTAGGTAAGTAACAAATTAAGTAAAAGGCATACCTAAGGTTAAAGTTGCTAAATTATAGAATTATATTTATTAAAATGCAGCTCAGTTATAAGAATAAAATTGAATTCTAGAAAATTAGCAATGTATATCATTACTTCTTATTTCCGAGGATTTCTAAATTATTTAATAACTTTCTAGTTCTAAGAACTCAGTACATGGAAAACTAAAAAACAAAACAAAAAAAACCGCTAAAACTTTACATTGTATTAATATTATGTACAAGTAAAAGTACCAAAATTTTAAAAAACAACAAATAACTTAAGCCAAAGTTTCTGCCATTTAGGGATCTTTCAAATAGCAAATCTAATACTTTTGTCACAACGACATTGATTAGCGTCAAATCTCCTTACTGATGGTACTAGTCCTTGAGGACTGCCGTAACAGAATACCACAGGCTGGGTGGCTTAAACAACAGAAAATCATTTCCTCACATTTCTGGGTGTCGGAAGTCCAAGATCAAGGGGCCAACAGGATTGGTTTCTGGGAAAACCTCTCTTGACTTTCAGACTGCACCTTCTCCTGTGTCTTCACGGGGCCTCTCCTCTGTGCATGAGCATCTCTGGTGTCTCTTCCTCTTCTGTCTGTCTTCTCCAGGCGCCCTGAATTAGGACCCCCCTCTGTGACCTCACTGGACAATAACTCCCTTTCTCCAAATGCAGGGCTCGGACCTTCATCGTAACGATTTGGAGTAAACACACCCGTGGACTCCCTTCCACGTTTCTCCACACCCCCTCCCCTTTGGCAACCATAGCTGGTTATCTATCGTATATCTAAGGTTCCGTTTCTATTTTATTTATTCATTTGTTTTGTTTTACATCCTACATATAAGTGAATTCATATGGGGTATAGGTATAGGTATATCACATCTTCTTTATACATTCATCTATCTGTTAGGCAGGGTAGGTAGCTGCTAAGGCAGGAGGAAGGAAAGGAGGAGGAGAAAAAGAGGAGTTTATCTCACTCACTGAAAAAAGAAGTCAGCAGTCTTGGGACTTGCCAAGATGAAATTGTCAGATGTTCTCCTAAATTCTGGGGAAAGCCACAACAAAATAAAAAGGGGGACCTTGAAGTCTAGTCTATCTGGTAGGGGAACCCTGAAACCTATAGGGGGAAGAAGTATAAAACCCTTGAACCTCCACCGGAAAGCACTTCCAGTCCACCTGAGGTGGCGGCTTGTGCTTTATGCCAAGTGTATTCTTTTCTTTTTTTTCTTTTTAATATATTTTATTGATTTTTAACAGAGAGGAAGGGAGAAGGGATAGAGAGCTAGAAACATCGATGAGAGAGAAACATCGACCAGCTGCCTCCTGCACACCCCCCACTGGAAATGTGCCCGCAACCAATGTACATGCCCTTGACGGGAATCGAACCTGGGACCCTTCAGTCCGCAGACCGACGCTCTATCCACTGAGCCAAACCGGTTTCGGCACCAAGTGTATTCTTAATAAATTCTCTTTCTTTGCTTCCTTAATCGATTAGCTTACTTTGCTTAAACACTGTTTTCTGTCACTCATCTGAATTTTTTCTCCTGAGCGTGACAAGAGCCAAGGAGGGCAGAGCCCCCTCGGACTGGGGTTGCTCTCCAGTAACATTGATGGGCCCCTAAGTTGGCGATTGTTAAGTAATGCTACAATGAACATAGGGGTGCTTACACTTTTCAAATTAGTGTTTTTGATTTCTTCATATAAATACCTAAAGGTGGCCTTGCTGGCTGAATGGCGCCTCTATTTTTAAGTTTTTGAGGAATCTCCAGACTGTTTCCCTAGTGGCTGCACCCCTTTCCACTCCCACCACCAGTGCCCGAGGGTTCTTTTCTCTGCATCTTCCCTCACCAGCCCTTGTTTGTTCATTTACTGATGATAGCCATTCAGACAGGTGTGAGGTGACCGCTCATTGTGGTTTTTCATTTGCCTTCCCCTGGTGATCAGTAACGTAGAGCATCTTTTCCTAAGTCTGTTGGCCATTTTTCCTCTTTGGGGGAAATGTCTATTCCGGGCCTTTGCTCGTTTTGTAACTGGGTTGTTGAGTTTTTGGGGTGTTTTTTACTTAGGAATTTACTATGGCATTTAAAGTTTCTGGCTCATCCCAAGATCAAAGATCTCCTAGGCAAAAAGATCTTCCAAATCCTAGGCTAATAGCGTCCGAGGAACGTAAGTGGATAAAATCTCCATATTCTTCTACTATTGGTTCAAGTCTAACTTCACCGTCTCCTTGCTTCCCCGGCGCCTGCAAAAGGAAGGGGAGCCCCAGTTCATTGTGTGGCGAGGGCTTAGCTGCACCCTCAATTCCTGCAGCCCTGGCACAGCTCCAGGTCCCACCTTGCCTTCGGGAATCCTGGGGGCAGGAGCGCGCTTGCGGGATGAGCAGTGCAAGACCGCAAAGTGGCCGCCGGGACGCGGGGGAGGCCGGACGCGCGAGGGGCGGGGAGAGGCGCGGCGGGGCGGGGCTTGCGGGCGCGGGAAGCGCTACAGGCCGCCCCGCCGCGGCCCGGGGCGGACGCAGCCCCGCCCCGCCCCGCCCCGCCCCGCCGCGTCCCGCCGCGTCCCGCCGCGTCCTGCAGGTCCCGTCCCGCAGCGTCTGGGCCGGCGCGCTCTCCGCTCTGCGGTCCTGCCCGCGCAGCCATGGCGCAGCACTTCTCCCTGGCCGCCTGCGACGTGGTCGGCTTCGACCTGGACCACACTCTGTGTCGCTACAACCTGCCCGAGAGCGCCCCGGTGAGTGGCGCGCGGGGTCCGGGGCGCCCGGAGCGCAGCCTCCGTAGCTGCCGGGGCTGGAGTTCCCTCCCCGCTCAGGCGGCGCGCTGCCGGGGGCCTGCAGTCGCCGCGCCTTTGCGCGGAAGCACCCTCGGGCCCCATCCGGTGCGGTGGGCACGGGCTGATGGTAGACAAGTTGGAGAGCCGGTTACGGAAGAAAAGGCGGGGGGGGGGGGGGGGGGGCGGGGGGAGGAAGGACACATTGGGCGCGATCGGGCAGGGGAAACAGTTCCTAGGGCAGAGGAAGGGCGGGGCTAGAGGAACGGGGGTGTCCTTTGCAGATCCCAGGCCTTGGGACTTCTCTGCAAGTCACTTTGGGCACCAGCCGCGCGCCGCCGCAGCCACCCGGGGAAGGGCTTGTGTCTTCCTGGGCAGCGTTTTTCCTTTTGCACGTCCACGCGACCACCTGTCAGTGTTGAGCACCGCAGCCAGGGACAGGCTGTGGAGTGTATTGGAAGGAACATTAGCCAGCAAGTCACTAAGATCTCTTAGCCCTCATTGTGCTTTACAACCAAGAGAAGAAAATAACCATCGCACACCTACTGCGTGCGCCATGCACCTTGAATGCTAGTAAGTTTAATCCTAACAACAGCCAGCAAAGTGTGGGTCCGCACTGTGCTTTGGAAGGGAGGGGGAAGTGGAGTATGTATGACTCCACACCTGGACCCTCTACTGGATGGTACCCCCCCCCCCCCAATTCCTTTGGTTCTCCAAAAACACTGTGAAAAATTAGCAGAATGTTTTTCCCTTTTTTGTGGTCAAAGATCTACACATCCAAACAGAAAAAAAAATTAGTTAAAGAGCACAGTGTTTCCAAGCAAGGACTCCACAGCCAGTCTGCCTGGCTTAGGGCACCAGCTCCTCTGTTACTAGTTCTGCGTCTTAACCCGTGTCTATTCTCAGTTTCCCCTTCTGTCAAATGGGACCAATAATTGGATTTACTTCACAAGGTTGTTGGAAAGGTTAGATAGGTTAATAGATGTATAATGCTTAGAGCAGTGCTGGCAGACAAGTAAATTCCACTTGTCTGGCACGTACAAGTGTTGCTTTTATGGTTACCACCCAAAGCACTTTAAAGCCTCACCCACTGATGAGCAGAGCTCCAGGCCATTGGTGCGGACGTCGCCCAGGCTCCACACTGTGGTGAGGTAAGTGTCCGAATAAGCAATTCAGGTGCCCGTCAAAGGTCAAAACGGAGTCGGGATCACTTGTGTTTTCTATGCACAGATGCTAAACAAAACTAGTGTGCTGTTCCTGCTGCTATACTTCATGCTTTCCCTCTGTACACATGTTCCCTTGCTTATATTGAAAGTTAAGAAGGCTTTTCTTTACTACTTGATTCTTTGGCCACTACTTCCTCTAGGTCAGTGGTTCTCAACCTTCCCAATGCCGCGACCCTTTAATACAGTTCCTCATGTTGTGGTAACCCCCAACCATAAAATTATTTTCGTTGCTACTTCATAACTGTAATTTTGCTACTGTTAATGAATCGTAATGTAAATATCTGTGTTCTCCGATGGTCTTAGGCTCTACAGCAGCGGTTCTCAACCTGTGTGTTGCGACCCACAGGTTGAGAACCGCTAGCAGGGTCGCCTAAGACCATCGGAGAACACAGATATTTACATTACGATTCATTAACAGTAGCAAAATTACAGTTATGAAGTAGCAACGAAAATAATATTATGGTTGGGGGTCACCACAACATGAGGAACTGTATTAAAGGGTCGCGGCATTAGAAAGGTTGAGAACCACTGCTCTAGGTCGTCTTTTTTTTTTTTTTAATGTATATATTTTATTGATTTGAGAGAGGGAGAGATAGAAACATCAATGATCGGCCGTCTCCTGTACGCCCCTCACTAGAGATCAAGCCCATAACCCGGATATGTGCCCTAACGGGAAATTGAACCCCTGGTTCATAGGTCAAGGCTTAATCTCTGAGCCTTGCCGGCTAGGCCTCTAGGTCTTTGATTCATATTTTTCTTCCCTCTGTGCCTTTAAAATCCCCTCCTGGTTCATGTTTTCTGCATCTCCTCTGTAGTCACCTTCATTTGGAAGAAATACTGTTAAAAACCACTGTCATGTTAGAGCCAAAATTATGCATGTGCGAGCATAAGATTTTAGAATATAAGATCCTTGAAGACAAGGATTCTTTACTACAAGCCTCGAATATATGTGATGCTTAAAGGCTGAAAACAGTAACCTCGTGTGCTTTGGGTCCTGTTCGGTTTAGAAATCTTTTATTAAGGGCCTGCAGTGAGCTGAACACCGTAATGGAGTTGGGGATACACAGGTAACATACAGGCCTTCAAGTGGCCTTGGCGGGGACTGAGTGCTGAAAGGCTGGTTCGGGTCCCCTGTGGTGAGGGGATTCAAAGCACGGAGCCCCCTGCTTTTCTCAGCACCCGTGTTCTCTGCTTCTTGCACGTTGACCCCATTGTCTTCTGTTACAGAAGTGTTTCCTCTGAGGGAAGAAACACAGCTATGGGTGCCCGGTTGGCAGCCTATGAGAAAGGCTCCTTTGTCTCAGGGAGGAAGCTGACCCCATTGGAAGCATGTCCGTAATCAGTATTGCCCCGGGGGTGAGAAGCGTTGTCCAGAACGGAATAAAGTGCCGTGGCCAGAGGCAAGCCTAAGACTGTGCACTTGGTAGCTGGAAGCTGACCAAGGTGGGAGTATGTATATCTTGAAAATGGGCAGATGCTACACATCAGGGCCCTTTTTAAAACCACGGCGTGACTGATAAGAATAGCAACACCTAAACTGAATTTACTCGTATGCCAGGCCCGGCTCTAAGCTCTTTACATCCGTTAATCCCGTGGCACCCGTTTCTTGCAGGCAGGATCATGAGTGTGTGTGTTTTATGGTCCTTAGTATGTTGTACTTCAGAATGACTCGGTACATGCGCATTGGTATTTTGGAATGATTGAATAAAAATCTATGTAGCAGGCTTCAGGAATCCTGTAGGGGCCCCATCTGGGCCCCACTCTGTCCTATAGGCTTGGAAATTCTGGGTGGTTGTAAGAACCATCACCTGTAGTTGTGAATCGCCAACAGGGTGGAGAACTGTTGATACGTAGTGTTGACATAATGTGTGTCTGTTTACAATTGACCGGGATAAAGGCCACCTTGCATTGCATGCGAGTGCATTTATAGTGCCTTTTCTTAGCTTTACCACACCGAGCAGCTCTATTTGACAAGGAGCCTTTGCCCTCTCCACACTCATTTCCTGACACTCATTCCTTAGCCCCTAACTTCAGCCACGTACCCCCCTGAACTTGTCCCCTCCCCTCTGGATCCACCCAGCCAAGTGCTGCTCTTGCAGGTGTCAGTGAAAACATCGCCTCAGGGGGCCTTCTCCCACTCCTTTGCCGTGTCTAGCCTTTCTTCTTCCCCCCACCCCTCACCGTGCCATCCCATGCTGTCTAAACCTGTCTTGTCTTAGCATCTGTAGAGGAGGGTCAGGCTGCTCAGTGTGCCCTCCTACACACTGCTGAGTCTGGCCCCCGACCACGGTCTGCCTCAGGTTCAAGTGCATGCGATGCTGGCCCAGGAACACTGAAGGAGAAGGGGTTGGGGCTGATGTAGACCTTCATCCACCTTTTGCCTGCTTTCTGTTTGGTAAGCACAGTTCTTGAAACACTGAGCCAGCCCTTTAAAAACAAAACAGATACTTCACTCCAAAAGCTGGGATTTTGTTGGTGGTGAGAAATCAGATCTGTCAACGATCAGCAAAGCATTTTTGTTGCTTTCTGCTTGCTTCTAGAGGCTTCCATTCTTTTTCCTGTTTTCCTTATGGTGGAAAAGTAAGAGGTATTTCCTGCACCCGATGGAGGGAGGCCGCAGATTCCTTCCTGGTATCACCTGCCTGGTGCCCATGTGTTTCTCTCATTGAGACTCCTTTGTGTCAAATCAGAAGACTGAAACAACTAAGTAACCCATTTGACGTCCTGTATTCAAGAGAAAACAATCCATGGGTTGGGGGACAGTGCCTCCCCAGCAGTGGACCACTCCCTCAGATGGATTTTGGGCAAGAGTGAGCTGAGAGAGCATTAGAGGAGGCAACACAGAAACAGAAGATGACTGGCTAGGAGGTCAGGGATTCCCTTCTAAGGCGGACAGGTCCTATTTCCTAAGGTAAGGTGAGCTACACCTGAGTTGGAGGATTGCGACTGGTATATGCTAGGTTTCCTTGACAGGCGTGTTCCCCGTGAGTGCAGGCTGACTTAGCTTTGTGACGTGGGCGGGGCCACGGGGGCAACCTCCACTTTGTGGCCCTGAGACAAGAACTAACTTTATCACCTGAGGTGGGGCCTTTCGTCAAGGCTGGACCAAGCATAGGTGTCATCATAAAGTGGACCATATGTTTATTGTCTCCGGCATGTGTTGAATACGTTTACAAAGCTTTGCCAAGTCTTAATGATCTCCAGTCCCTTGGAATTCAGGAGAAAAATGAATAATTGTCCTTGGCTGTATAATCCTATATAATAAAGAGGTAATATGCAAATTGACCATCACTCCAATATACAGGATGGCCACCCCCATGTGGTCAAAGATGGCTGCCCCCAGGTGGACACAAGATGGCCACCACAAGATGGCTGGCAGGGGAGGGCAGTTGTGGGCTATCAGGCCTGCAAGGGAGGGCAGTTGGCGGGGGGACCAACCCTGAAGGGGAGGGCAATTGGGGGGAACCAGGCCAGCAGGGGAGAGCAGTTAGGGGTGACCGGGCCAGCAGAGGAGGGCAGTTGGGGGCGACCAGACCTGCAGGGGAGGGCAGTTGGGGGCAACCAGGCCTGCAGGGGAGGGAAGTTGGGGGGGACCAGGCCTGCAGGGGAGGGCAGTTGGGGGAAACCAGGCTGGCAGGGGAGGGCAGTTGGGGGTGACCAGGCCTGCAGGGGAGTGATTAGGGTGTGATCAGGCTGGCAGGCAGAAGCAGTTAGGGTTAATCAGGCAGGCAGGCAGGCGAGCAGTTGGAAGCCAGAAGTTCTGGATTGTGAGAGGGATGTCCAACTGCCCCCAAGGGGCCCCAGATTGGAGAGGGTGCAGGCTAGGCTGAGGGACACCCCTTCCTCCCCCCCCCCCCAGTGCACGAATTTCATGCACCGGGCCTCTAGTTGTATACCGATGATGGTACAATTTTGGAGGGGGAAAAAAGACACTACAGGTACTGGGGCTCATAGGGGTGGTTTAATGGCTTGTGAAGGGCATTAAACTGAAGAGCTTTATAATTAAGATCTTCCCTTCCCCCACTGCCTCGTGAGTGATTCCATCAGGTCTTCAGGTCTGTGAAATTCAGAATGAGTAGTGAATTTTATATTTAACCTCTCTTTTTTCTTTCCCTTTGTCTACAGCTCATTTATCACAGCTTTGCTCAGTTCCTGGTCAAGGAGAAAGGATATGACAAGGAATTGCTCACTGTGACTCCAGAGGACTGGGACTTCTGGTAGGTCCTTGATTTTAAGGTTTGCACGTCCCTTCTGATTTCTAATTGTTGGTGATAAAACGTTAATGCCTCCTCTTCGATGGAGGCAGAAAGTGAAATGGAGCCAGAGGACCAAATGCCATCTCTACTAAAAAATTTTATGTGTAATGAATGAATGTCCTTTCTACTTTAAGTTTAGACTCAAATATGAAAACAAGCCAAGAGGGCATGTGACTAATTTGGATATTTTCACCTGGTGAAATCTGTCATTATTAAGAGTTTTGGAGGTTATAAGAACTATCTCTAAAATGTTATCTTTTAAAAAGTTTTCTTTATTGCTCTTCAAATACAGAAGTATAGGAGAAGAAGAGTCATGTTTTGGATAAGTATCTGAATTAGGACATTTGGCTTTTCTGCAATTGGACAGACATTCCTTTGTCTAAGACTCTTAGATTATTCCCTCTCTGGGTTAGGATTCTCAAGGCTTCCTTTGTCGTTCTTCCTCATTTAGATGACAAAACCAAACAGTAAATCCTGTTAAACCACTTTACATTGTTTAGTTGAAAATTAATAATAATCCTAAAACCCATGAAAAATCCTAACACAACGGTGTTCCTCCGTTATGCATTCCTCCAATGTTTGGTTAGCCCTTTGTTATTCAATCCCTTTTGTAAAGGAGAAGCAGGACCATTTTACTGTATGAAACTGCTGACTCTGGAAATTTTACTGTGGACCAAAGTAAATTATACTTCTAAAGTACTTGCCATTTTTTGTTTAATTCCCTTGGTATTTGTTGGCTATTATACCTTTTTGCTTTTATTATTTATAATAATGAGTCTGTATCCATTTTTCTCCCCAAACTTAATATTTGACTTTATTTTCGTGTTTGTTTGTTTTTTCAATAATATACCTTGCCCAGAGGGCTAGTTTTATAACCTGACCTAAATTAGGGCAAATTCTAAAGAGTAAGAAAAGACTCTGGCTAAGATCTGAACTTGCAGAATATGAATGTGTGTGTGTGTTTTATTTAATAAAAACATTTTCACTTTTTAAAAAATCCTCACCTAAGGATGTGTTTTTCATTGATTTTTTTTTTTTTTACCAGAGAAAGGAAGGGATGGTTGGGGAGGGGGAGGAGAGAGAGAGAGAGAGAGAGAGAAACATTGATCGGTTGCCTCCCAGACACTCCCCAACTGGGAATCAAACCCACAACCTAGGTATCTGCCCTGACCAGGAATTGAACCTACAACCTTTCAGTGTTCAAGACAATGCACCAACCAAGTGAGCCACCGAGCCAGGGCACCATTTTCACTTTTTAACAGAGACATGCAATGAGGTTCATTTTTGCTTCTCTTTGAGTTTGTATTTCTCTTTTTAAAAGTTTAAGAATTTAGCCGAAACCGGTTTGGCTCAGTGGATAGAGCGTCGGTCTGCAGACTGAAAGGTCCCAGGTTCGATCCCGGTCAAGGGCATGTACATTGGTTGCGGGCACATCCCTAGTGGGGGGGGGGGGGGGTGCAGGAGGCAGCTGGTCGATGTTTCTCTCTCATCATTGATGTTTCTAGCTCTCTGTCCCTCTCCCTTCCTCTCTGTGAAAAATCAATAAAATATATTTTAAAAAAAAGTTTAAGAATTTTAGAAAGTAAACATGCTGTCCTTTGTTCGCTCCCATAACAGTTTTCTTTATATACTTTCTCTGTGGATGATATTTAATTTTAGAGTTCTTGTATATTCTTAACTGTTAGATTAATGTATCATTCTCCTGGTTGGGAGAATGTGTTTTTTGCATTATGAATATAGATTATTCATAATGTAGAATATAGATTATTATCTTTTGAGTTAGGTAAATGCATGAATTGATTGGGAATCAAATATTTCTGTTTTAGTTGCAAGGGCTTGGCATTGGATCTGGAAGATGGAAACTTCATTAAACTTGCAGATAATGGCACCGTCCTCAGGTAATAAAATGTAGTTTTGAAGTCAAAAGTTTACTCTTTTCAGGACACCTTATTACTCTGTAATATTTTATTGTTAAGGTATCTATCTATCTATATATATAAAAACTAACATGCCAAGTGTCCATCCGGGTAATGACATCACGTAGCAACGCCCAGCTTCCTCTCCCTAGCGACTAGCCTCCTTGGAGTTTCTTCAGCCCAGGAACACAGGTGGAAACATTTCACACTTTAACCAAATATCTGTGAAGTGTTTTCCCATGCCTCATCTCATTTGATCCTCACAGAAGTCCTGGAGTAGATAGATAGGAGACTCAGTGGAATCCTATTTTCTTTTTGTTAGCCAGAAAACGGAGATTTAGAAAGCTTAGAAACTTGACCCGACTGAAGAGAAAGAAATGGTGGACCTTAAAATGACTTCAGGTTTTCTCACTGCACAGAATATAGTCAAACACTGCTGCAGTTAAATATTTTACCCTTTGTTCTCCCTGCATGATCTACAATAATAATCTGCTTTGTGTTGGAATTTACTGCTGTGTTGCTGACAATTACCTGAAAGAGAAGTTGGGGTGCTTCACTGGGCTGGAAAAAGTTTAGCTAAATTAGAAAGCAGGTCTAATTAAACCGGTTTATTCTATATCTATATAAGGCTAAGTTGACTCGCACATGCGTGATACATATAAAGCTCTTGCTGGCACCAATTGCACGCATGTGTTTCGATCTGTCATTGTCAATCATGAATTTGGTTGACACTTCTATTATAGAGAAAGGGCGAATAGCAATATTAAAATATTTCTTCTAATTTCCTTTCAATGTGCACAAATTCGTGCACCGGGCCACTAGTAGTTAAATAAGACCATTATTTTAGTCAGATGATAGATAATCTGTGTGCCTGCATGTCTTTGTATAAATCCTTTGAGTCATTTAAGTAACAAATCTGAGCATTAGGCTTCAACATCTAGTTTCTTTAAATTTAGCTCATCAGAAATATTTGCAGGAAATATAGTAGAACATTAATAACTTGCTTCCCGTCATTGACCACCCCTACTGCAAAGGAGCTTGGGAATTACATTGTGTTAGGTGGGTATGTAGGTACCTGGAATAAAGTAGGAATTATTTTTATTAAGGTGGGAGGAGAGAATAGATGTGGGATAGAAGTTTATGGTCTGTGCACACTTCTCTTCCTCCATTTATCCAAATTTGCCCCCATCGTGCAGGATTCTGTAGTGTCCCAGCTCCTTCTGGAAGGTGTTTCAGACTGTTCAAACCTTCCTCAGCCTCTCCTGCACTCACTGCTGCCTCCCTTTCCTTCCCTCCTTTCAGGGTGAGTCCAACCCTTTGAGTGTTGGTAAAAGTAGGGCACTCATTTGAGAAGCAGTTGCTGTTACTGCTCTGAGCCTTGCAGAGGGATCACGGAGTGAGCATCTATCTTTCCCCCAATGCTGATAGTACAGTAAGTCAGCATGGCCATGCAGCTGTGCGATTTATTATCCTATATAATAAAAGCCTAATATGCTAAGTGTCTGACCGTTCATTCGACCGTTCAACCAGTCACTGTGACACGCACTGACCACCAGGGGGCAGATGCTCTGACTGGTAGGTTAGCTTGCTGCTGGGGTCTGGCCAATCAGGACTGGGTAAGATGGGCTGGACATGCCCTGGAGCCCTCCCATGGTCCCTCCCAGGCCCTGATCGTGCACCAGTGGGGTCCCTCAGCCTGGCCTGTGCCCTCTCACAATCCGTGCACCGGGCCTCTAGTTTATACTAAGAGTCCAAGGAGAGGGTGCTCAGAGCAGGTTACTTCTTATACATACTCTCCCTTTTGATACATCACTTTTTTTGCACATTACAAATTCTTGCTCTCCCCCAGACTTTCCCTTAAGGTGCTGCTAGCTACAGCTGTTGGCGTGGCCTCACTTCTGATTATTTTGTTATTTGTTTGCATGTTTTTCCTTGGGCAACAAGAGATAGAGTGTATGTATGCATGTATCTATATCTATACATGCATACACACAGTGCAGCTCTGACTGTGACCTTTAACTTGGCTATCATTTTATCACAATGTACTTGTCTATCTCAAGTCCTTGAGTTAAAGAATGGAAAGCATCCACAGTGGTGCTTCTTTCTTTCATTGTTATGTCCGTTCACCTCCCCTCCCAACACCCCTCCTGCAAGTCTGACCCTCTCCATTCAAGTTCTAGCTACCCTGCAGTTTCTCCTGAATTGAGCTTATCTCCTTGATGCCTGCTTCCATTGAATATGTAGCTTCCTTGTCTTATCATAGCTCCCACTCAGGATTCTTCCATCTCTACATACCACTTTCTAAAACATTAACCTCCTTAGAAAAAGGAACCTGTTTGTGATTTTTTCCTCCATGTCTTTTTCCCTTAATTTTGCTTTGTTATCGTAATATAACCCCAAGCAAAGAAAAATGATACTTTCTAGCATTATCATTTCTCATAATAAACTACATAAAATATCAGCTGTTTCTCTATAGGCTAAGAGGCTTTCCTCAGGACCAGCTGATGCAGGGGCCATATTGTGAGCACAGGAAATAGCTACATCCTGTCTTGCTGTCCCAAGTTGTGTCACATTTATGGCACTGCCACGCACGGTATTTTTAGCTACGTTATGTCCTTGAATGGGCAGGATGCTCGCTCATCTGCACAGTCTCCTGTGCCCACAAGCTGGCCACCCCCAGGTGCCAGGCTCCCCCCACTTCTCCTGTGGACCTGGCGCAGCTCACACGCTAACGCTCCTACCTGCTGCTTTTTCTCTCCTGCTCCCAGACCCAGTCCACACAGTGGTTTTTCAATTGTTCCAGTTAGGTTCACCTTGCCTTCATAGTTACATGACCGTTTCTTAGGAAAGGGTCATCTTCCTTCCAGAGAGGTTCCAGCTCCTAGTTTCCACATTATAGGTCCACACGGTGAGCTGCTCCTCATCACTGGCTCGTTGGTGGATGAATGGAGGAGGAGCCGGAGCTGTAAAGAGAAATGCCTTATAGATTCCTCAGTGGGGAAGCCATCCAGTGGAAAACAGAAACAAACAGAACTTCTGTTCATTTTAGAAGGGATCCACAATAGCCAGGCTGGAGGGAGGGGGGTTCAAGGGAGCCCTTGACGAGCAGTGTCCCTCATCTCCCCAAACCAGGGCTAGCCACGGCACCAGGATGCTGGCCCCCGAGGAGCTGGCCAAGGAGTACGGCCGGAGGGAGTGGAAGTACTTCATGTCCGACACTGGGATGGCTTTCCGGTCAGGTATGTCTCACGTGGGCAGCACTGCCATCCCCTCTCCTTCTATTTGGACCCTGACCCTGCTCCATGAGGACATGAAGAAGGCCTTTCTCGTGTCCTGCTGGGCATGATGTACAAGGAAGCAACTGTGGTTTTATAGAACTAGGATGTGTTTTTCTTCCACATCCGTCTGCTTTCTCTCTGGCAGTTGGTTCTGTGTTAATTAAGGTTTTGTTGATGCTCCTTTTCTAGCACTTGTTCTAGAGGAAATAGGCTAGCACTTAGGAGTAATGCCTCCCTTAGGAATCTGTATTTTTATCAGTTTGTTATGGGCTCAGTCCTTACTTTTATTTCTCCAGACTCATTTCCTTCTCTTTTCTAAAAATTTCCTTCAGTGTTTTAAAAATATGTATATTTTTATTGATTTCAGAGAGAAAGGGAGAAGGAGAGAGAGATAGAAACATCAATAATAAGAGAAAATTGTTGATCGGCTGCCTCCTGCCCGCCCCACACTGGGGATCGAGCCCACAACCCCGGGCATGTGCCCTGACCAGGATTCTGGTTCATAGGTCGACACTCAACCACTGAGCCATGCTGGCTGGGCTAGAATTTTCCTTCTTACTGCCAGTTCTAGTATCTTCCCTTCATCTTTTTCTTTTTCTTTATTTTAAATGATGGCATGCATTTTTTCCCAGTCTTTTAAAGAGCTTCACCATGCGTACACATGAAAAGATGTTTCAGAAATTTTTTACAGACATAGGTGTGCATGAAGTAAAAAAGGAATGATGAAAACATTGTTATAACCAGACCTTATTAAAAGTCATGATTATTGGTTTTTCATTTTTCCTAAATTTTTTTGCCATTTTCTCCCACACTGCCGTTTTGAAATGCATCTGCTCTCCTTTAGAAAATGTAATAACCTGGAAATAGTCAGTTAGTCCTTATCTTGATTGTGCTTCCTTTCTTTGTTACACTTGCAGTCTTTTGAGAGTCTTGTTTTTGTGGAGAGATGAAAATGGCAGGAAGTATGAGTATTCTGGATAAAGTAAGTTATTAGGAAATGCCGAGACTTCACATTGGGGTTAGACATAGAATGCTTTCGCACATGTCGACTCAGAATAACTAGCGGAAGTTAAATGGGTAGATAGCCTTTTCGTCAAGGAAGGATGGAGAATTGTCTCTCCAGGTACAGGTGGCGGTAAATAACCCAGAGAAGCGAGGCACACAGCTAAGTTCTGACATCCATTCAGTAACGGGGAGTGTTTTATAGAATAAAGTATTTCCCAGCGGTCAAAGGACACCCGCCCACTCTGAGCCAGCTGCGTACTCACTGCTCCGCCTGTTCTCCATGGGAACCAGCGGCTTCCCCTGGTGCTGAATTTGCCCCGGAGCCTCTGAGGGTGCCCTGGAAGGTTATCTGCTCTTCACTGGGTGGGTTAGGCAACTGTTTTCACTCCAGGTGCCTGGTGGTCAGGCGGTGACATAACAGAGGCCTGTTGTTTCTACAAAATACTAAGAAGCTAATGCTTTTAAGAAACAATACTAACCCAGCCTGTTTGGCCCAGTGGATAGAGCGTCGGCCCACGGACTGAAGGGTCCCGGGTTCAGTTCCAGTCAAGGGCACGTGCCTTGGTTGCAGGCTTGATCCTGGCCCTGGTCAGGTGCATGCAGGAGGCAACCAATCGATGTTTCTCTCTCTGTCTCTCCCCCTCCCTTCCACTCTCTTTTGAAATCAATAGAAAAATATCCTCGCGTGGGGATTAACAAAAAAAACCTTATTTTTTTAGTGTAGAGATATATAAAAGAAGAAAAATGGCCTGTGGTTCTACAACGCAGTTAAACTTTATTTACATTAAAAAAAAAAAACCACAATAATGTGATCATATCCTTAGGAAATTTAAAAATTATAGAAAGGAATAAAATGAAGAGAAATCATGTCCAACCCCTGCCCCTCAAAATTCCCTTTTCCCCAAAGCTTTTTTTTTTTTAATTCTACCACAGGGATCATACATTTTCTGTACTTTGCTCTTAGTAACTTATATCTTAGCGATCCTGTCACATCAGCACACTCACTGAGGTACCTCGTTCTTTTAAATGCTGGCATCCAGTGCCTGTATCACGATTTATTTTATCAGTCCCCTGTTGGGGGACATTTGTGTTGTGTCTGATGTTTGGCCATTGCAGACAAGCCTGCAGTAACATTTTTCATACGTGTACATCTTTCAGTTTTGTAAGTATATCCAGGGTGAACTCCTACAAGTACAGATGCTCTAAGGATATGCAGGTTTAAAATGTTGATTAATATGGCCAGGTAGCATGTTTCTTTACATGCCATTTCCTTGTATATTGAGTCTATTTGTCTCCGAGTTAAACAGAGGGTTGTGAAGTGCTTTCCCTATCAGTATATTTAGGGCATTTCAAGCACTAATGTTTTTTATAACCCCTTTTCAGGATGTTGACTTGGCATAAGTATGGTTTTCCTTACCAACCGATTACCAGAGAGCAAGTTTGTTTTTTTAAAATATATTTTATTGATTTTTTACAGACAGGAAGGGAGAGGGATAGAGAGTTAGAAACATCGATGAGAGAGAAACATCAATCAGCTGCCTCCTGCACACCCCCTACTGGGGATGTGCCTGCAACCAAAGTACATGCCCTTGACCGGAATCGAACCTGGGGCCCTTCAGTCCGCAGGCCGACGCTCTATCCACTGAGCCAAACCGGTTAGGGCAGGGAGCAAGTTCTTTTGAGCTTTTCTCCCACAAACGGATAGATTATGCAGCTTGGTATAGTGCAGTGGTCGGCAAACTCATTAGTCCACAGAGCCAAATATCAACAGTACAACGATTGAAATTTCTTTTGAGAGCCAAATTTTTTAAACTTAAACTTCTTCTAACGCCACTTCTTCAAAATAGACTCTCCCAGGCCGTGGTATTTTGTGGAAGAGCCACACTCGAGGAGCCAAAGAGCCGCATGTGGCTTGCGAGCCGCAGTTTGCTGACCACGGGTATAGTGGAAATCACAAGGAACGTGGAGCCAGGCCTAGATCATATTGACCCTGTTACTTGCTGGGTAAAGAGATCTGGTCAATTCCTAAGCCACTGTTCGCATCACTTTCCTCATTTTTAAATGGAGAGATCACTCATCTGCAGAAGTGAGACTTACGCTAACATAAATTGTTCTCTTCCCCTCAATGGTTTCACTCATGTGCCCGTGTTCCATGGTCACCAAGAGTGTGTAGTTTGCACCGAAACCGGTTTGGCTCAGTGGATAGAGCGTCAGCCTGCGGACTGAAAGGTTCCAGGTTCGATTCCGGTCAAGGGCATGTACCTTGGTTGCGGGTACATCCCCGGTAGGGGGTGTGCAGGAGGCAGCTGATCAATGTTTGTCTCTCATCGATGTTTCTAACTCTCTCTCCCTCTCCCTTCCTCTCTGTAAAAATCAATAAAATATATATTTTTTAAAAAAGAGTGTGTAGTTTGCAAAGAGAATAGTGTTGGAGTGGATTCTTGGGGAACAGTGTTTCTGTGTCCAGAGCCTAATGACTAAGGGGCTTGGCCATGATTCAGAGGCTTGCTTCATTGAGCTCACCGATCACTTCATGCCCAATGAGCCGTCTGTTCTGTAAGCAGGTGGAGGGTTGACGCCTTCATACAGGACAGTCTCAGAGTTTGGGTGTTGGGAGAAGCATTGACAGCAGCCTGGCCCAGTTAATAGGTCAAGGCTGACTAAGCCTCACTATCCACACAGGTCAGCCCATGTTTGACAGTTGAGTGGCCTCTTGCCTTGTGGGTAGAAGTCAGTGAGCCCTTCTCATTAAACTCCTAAGTTATTTATTAGACTCCAACCAAGACACATCAATATTAAACTCTTTTTTTTTTAAATATATTTTATTGATTTTAGAGAGGAAGGGAGAGGGAGAGAGAGATAGAAACATCAATGATGAGAGAATCATTGATTGGCTGCTTCCTACAAATCCCTTACTGGGGATTGAGCCCACAACCCAGGCATGTGCCCTTGGCTGGCATCAAACCTGGGACCCTTCAGTCCGCAGGCCAACGCTCTAGCCATTGAGCCAAACCAGCTAGGGCTCAATATTCAACTCTTAAACTGAATTTCATCTCTTAATGCCCACAAAGGGAGAGAAAGGGGATGGAAAAAGAAGAGTATACAACTGACAATGATGCTCTAAGGATACACAGGTTTATGGATGTCCCACAGTGCTTAGGACAGCTAGCCATCAGGATCAGGCAGGTCACTCTGGTGTCAAAGGCAAGAAATGAGATAATGTACAGGGTAATGAACTTCGCCCATTGCCTGGTTGGGAGAGCCCTGGAGCATGGTGGGGTACAGAATAGCAGAGCGGGGGCAGAAATGTATGTGGGATATCCTCTTTTCCTCTAGATTTCTGGCAAAGCCATTCCTGACCTTTCTTAAGGATAAAAAACAGTCTGAGATGTTCCCTCTAATAACTTCAGCATGAATTTGTTCCCAGTTTAAAATTTTGTTCTTTTTCAGGGAAGTATTATTTTTATGATAATTACTTTGACCTGCCAGGAGCTCTTCTGTGTGCCAGAGTGGTGGACTCTTTGACAAAGGTGAAAACGTTTTTTCCTATTTTAGAAAACTGTGATATACATGTAAATCAGTGTATGTCTTTTCAGTGGAGATTTTACTCAACTTCCTCTTTGTGGTTTCAGAGGAGACTAAGGAAGAAACACAGAGAATTGAGCCAAAATGTTTTTGGAAAATTAAATAAGCAGTGACCATTTTTCCCCCAGGGATGATAAACCTGTTCTCCAGCAGGGGGTGCAAAAGTCTAGGGAAAAATACAGAACTTGGCATCTGCATTCTTACTGGGCAGATTATGGTGTTGACATGCCCCATGCATATAATTTTTTAGTAAACTTTTTAGTAAAAGGTTTGTCTTTGCCTTTAGCAAGCCCTGTCTATTGTTTCTGTGCATCTAGGTTAACACATCTTGGAAATAAACTGTAGCCACCCTTAAGAGAGCACATAACCTTGTTAACTATCCTGTAACCCAGTCCCCACCTTGCTTCCTCCCAACTCCATGTCATCTTCCTTGTCTCCTCATTAATTTCAAAGGCATTAAAGAAGTCGCAAAACTGCATTCTCCAGAGCATTGGAGATCTTGTTCCCCCATATGTCATCAATGTGGCTCAAATAAACTCTCATAAAAAATTTCTACAGGTTTAAACATTCTTACATAGTAGACATCTTCAAGTCTACAGTGTGGCTTTGACTCTGCATTTTCTACTGATTGGTCCCATGTGCCAGCAAAAAAAAAAAAAAAAAAATAGTGCCTGTGCCTTGCCTTAGTTTTCTGTGGTTCAAGTCACACACACCCATTTTACATTTCATATTTTGAGGGGTGGATCAGAAACAATGTGCATAGACTGTTTGCTTCTTCAGATAATGTCGTCTGGTTATGTAATAGAAGCTCACTGCTTTTAAATGAAACAAAAGAATAGAAGTGTTTTATTTTGCTTTCAACTTGCAGAATCGACAAGGGAAATAACACAAAAAGAAAATATGCAAAATTATTGATTAATGTCAGTTCAATGAATGCTTACTTGGTTTTTTAAAGCAATGAAAAAAAGAACTTGCATCTGGAAAAATATTTCCTTTGTTTTATTAACAATAAAAAAGTAAAGGTAATTAAGAAAATTCTACATGTCCTTAAGCATTCTAAATAATATAAAACGAGAGAAAATGAGATGAAATTTTAAAATTAATCATTTTGAGCATAGTTAAATGCATACACACTTTTTTGTACTGTGTATCAAAATTAAATAGATTTCTAGTCATATCAGTTTACACTTAGAATTTAAGAACTAGGAACATAAACTGGTTTTATGTCTGAATCACTTTCCTTTTTGCATACGTTATATTTTAAAATCACAGTAATCATGTTCATTTTAGGACATAGATAATGGTTTATTTTTTTACTCAGAATTACCGTCATGTGTTTATGACAGTTTCTGTGGAGCATTAGTTCTGGTGTATTTGTAGAAATCGTTATTAGAGTCAGGAGATAGAGTCAGTTTCTCATTTCATTGTGACTACAAGCAAATGTATCAGTCTTTAAACATTTTGGAGTTTTTATAATAGATACAAATATCTAGTAGTTGGTCTTCGTTTAGATGGAAACACTGCTTAATATTTCCAAGGAAGCGAAGGGTTGTAGGGTTGTGTGCTTCAATGTAATGTTTACTTGCTTCCTGGTTTTAAAAAGTCTTCATAAAAAAGATTTACATTCTGGATTTGGAATTTCCTTCATGCCTCCTATAGAGACTTGCTGCTCTTTTATGTTGAAATTCAGGTACACGTGCACTGAATTCTAAAGTAATCAGCTTTTAGGGTTTTAAGGTTTCAGGCTTCGTAGCCCCATTGATGCCATTGTACACAGAGTAACACATTCTGATGTCTCAGAGGCTATAACAGTAAATTTATTCCTGTGTTTAAAATATTCTGTAATTTTTATGCTTTCTAATGAGTGGAAATTTTTATTTTATTTGGGTTATATGAGTTATATTAATATAGTTGTGTGTGTGTGTGTGTGTGTGTGTGTGTGTGTGTGTGTATACACATCTTTGTAGCAGTAATTTTCATGGAAGATTTTTATTTTTTTAAATCATGTTTAGAAGAATGAGAAGTTGATTAACCCAGTATGTTTTCTGAAAATAAGTCCCCATTTTTGAGTACAGTGATATTGTAATTGTTTGCCAAGTATTTTCTATTGTGCGTAAAAAAAGAATTATTGGATATGTTACATTTGGAAATTTATTTTATTTTTTTTTAGCAGAACAATGGTCAGAAAACTTTTGATTTTTGGAAGGATATAGTTGCTGGTATACAACACAATTATAAGATGTCAGCTTTTAAGGGTGAGTAATGTGAATACTTTCTAAATAGATGTTTGTTAAATGCTATGTGTTTAGTGAATGACTTAGACATTACCTGTTTTGCTACGTTCCTTAATTGGGACTTAATTTGACCCTAAATGTCACTATAAAGTTTGCATCATTTACATGTGAAGAGGTCCTTTTGTTACATCTGTCTCATGGCCATACTTGCCAACGTTTTGAGCTGTGCCGTCCTTTGCATACCTGTCAGTGGGGTCGTTTTGTCCGTTCTCCAGAACTGAAGTTCTGGTTTTGCCCTTTCCTGATTTGGGAATGAGGGCTGGTGACACCGGTAACCTGTTACAGACAGTTTGGAAAAAGTGAAAATGCCATTGTTTTTGCTTGAAAAACAGGACTAGCTGACCCGGAATGGGGGCAGAGATATCACCAACCCGAGCCCAGGGTTTCGTGGTTCTGTTCACAGGTTTGCTTGGGGTACACAGATTACTTCTAAGGAATAAAGAGATGCCTTTAAAGTATGTGACCCTGGTGACCTCAAGCAAACTGTCCTGATTCAACCAGTGGGCGGCTGATAGATGCTCAAGAGCAGTACTTTTTGAGCTTAGAAAAATGTTGCCCCCGTTTTTACTTATTTTTTGGCAGAGAAAGGCAGCGTGGAAGAAAGGGAGAGGGGGAGAGGAGGAGGGAGGGAGGGAGAGATTGAGAGAGAATGAGATTTGGTTGCCACCTTTTGGTGTATGGGAGGATGCTCCAACCAACTGAGCCACAGCAGCCAGGAAAAATACTGCCTTTTGATTGACATAAACATTTCTTGCCTTTTAATGTAATTTAGCCATCAAAATAATCCTAAATGTTATGACTAAAAACATATCAAGGCAACAAATGGTAACTGCAGAATATTTGTTCAAATTACATATTCCCCTCCACCTCTTTCTTTCCCTCCCAGAAGAAAATCACTGATGGGGGGTGATTACCTCACTTTTCTCTCCCAGCCACCCATCCTTCACTGGCTTGTGGGTCACGTGTGGTCCTGAGGGGTCACAGGCCACACTCAGTGCCTGGGTGTGTGGGAATGCCCATCTCCAATGGAGAGGCATATCCTTGAGAACTCTGAAGCCACCCACCACCTCACTGTTTTACTTTTTATTCACTTTGTAAAGTGAAGAGCCTTAAAAGAATGGTTGCGAATTGCAAATTGCTCCTGGCAAATAAATTCCGCATAGAAATCTCTGGATGTTACTTTATTGCATTGTAAGTAAGGAGTAGGTAAAACATTTCATGCTTTCGTAAGTGAGGTACAGCTTATAGCTTTTAAACAGCAATATAAAAATACAGTACGGAGCATAAATAAATAATGTCTTTTCATTTCTAGGCAGATTTTGAAACCTTTGACATTAGGTATAATTTCACTGGAATGGGAGGCACAAGGTACATACTGTAAACCCACAAAATTATCCGATATAAAACTCAACAAAGGAATCAAATCAAATTAATTAACACTTGTGTTAAATAAATACATTAGGTCAGACACCAACTTCCAAGTTGTGAAGGGTATATAGAAAGCTTTTCTGCAATCACAGAAAAGTTTGTAAAGGTTCATAACTAAAGCACCTTGCATTTCCGGTTAATTTTAACATACTATTTTGCGTGTGTTTTTATGAGAGCCATAAAAAAAATCTATACGCACCTTATATATGAATAGATTTTTTTCACAAGGGGCCATTTAAGCCTTTGAGTAATGCACCATCAGAAAGATCCTATGATATATAATGTCTTCTAAATTTGAATATTCAAGTATTTAAGTTCTATAAAGATACACCTCTTGAATGTTTCCTGGAAGTTCTGTCAATTGTTAGAAAACAGGCTTATTTTAAAAGGAAATGCTGAGATTCTGAAATCAAATGTGACGTAATGTAGCGTCACGGATCAGGGTTTTTGTGGTCATTTTATATTTTAGCTTAGCAGGACTTTCATGGTGAGGTTTTTAAGGACGGAAGGACTTCACAGAAAACTTTAAAGAGTCTCAGGACTGCTGACTAGGAATTTGACAGGGTCTTCTCCTATTGTTTACCATTGCTGCTCGCTTTTCAGAGGGAACACTGGTTGGTCCGAAAGCTCAAACCTGTACTGACAAGAGCGCTATCTTTTCCAGCCTACGTCCATACGCGTTTTGTGGGGCGGGTGGCGTTGGGGAGTGCCTTTCCAAGCAGGTTTATGTTAGCGTGGCGGGGGCATGCTCACATCGGAGCCACCAGGAACCCTGAGAAAGACGAGTGGACGTACTCAGAGGAGTACAGGCCGTTGGACTCGGCGTTGGGCAGTTGGAGCCACACCTGGTCGTTTTCTGCGAGGTCGAGGATGGCGCTGCCCGAAGCCTGGTCCAGGTAGCCCTTGGTGTACTCATCGTACGTGTACATTACGGGGCTGCCGTTCTTATACAGACCTACCCACACCTGGGTCCCTTTCACATGCACGTGGTAGGAGAAATAGTATATTCCCGGAATCTTGCAGGTGAAGATTCCAGTTCTCGGGTCATAATGCTGCTGCTTGTTGTACAGAACCTTATCAAATGGGATGGGAGCACCTATCGCCGGGTAAGCTTTGGAGAGAATAACGGTGAAAGCAGACACGGGCATTCCTGTTACACCCTGGTTGGCACTAACAAGGGGCATCCCCGAAAGACTGGGCCTTTGGCCGGCCTTGGTGAAGCTTTCAGGAGCGACGGCCTGCCCCGGGGGCCCCGGAGGACCGGGGGGCCCTGGAAGGCCAGGCTCCCCAGCGTGGCCTCTCGGACCTGGAGGCCCTGGGGGCCCCGTGGGCCCATTGAGGCCCTTAGTTGCTATGCCAGCTGGGCCAGGAAGCCCTGGAGTTCCTGGGTCCCCTTTAGATCCAGGGAATCCCGGAATGCCGGGCGGCCCGATGGGGCCTCTGGTGCCTGGTATGCCAGGGGCGCCTCTTGGACCCGCCTCTCCGTTGTGTCCAGGCATTCCCTTCGCTCCTGCGGGGCCTGCGGGGCCTGGGCGACCGGGAGGTCCTTCTACGCCAGGGTCACCTTTGGGTCCTGGCAGCCCTGGGTGACCCTTAGGCCCATCGAGACCTGGTTCTCCTGGGTACCCCGGTTTCCCATCTAAGCCAGGGGAACCCCTTTCTCCCTTAGCCCCAGGGCGTCCTGCAGGCCCAGCTGGCCCTGACTCGCCTTTAGGGCCTGGCATTCCATGGTTGCCCGGGATGCCCTTTGGTCCTTGGGGTCCCACATTTCCAGGGGGTCCAGCCAGACCTGGCTCCCCAGGATGGCCTGCTGGGCCTTGCTCCCCTTTGGCACCGGGGCCACCGGGAAGGCCGGGGGGTCCTCTTTGTCCCTGAAGGCCTGGCAAGCCCGGCTTCCCAAAGCCGGGAGGCCCTGGGGGCCCAGCGATTCCCGGAGCCCCGGGGTGGCCTTTGGTTCCTGGAACCCCTGGCTGGCCTGGGGCTCCGGGGGCGCCTGGCTTTCCAGTGCCTTCTGGTCCTCGCTCCCCAGGAGGACCTTGGGGGCCTGGTAGGCCAATTGGTCCCCTTTCTCCTGGAAAGCCCCGATCGCCTTTGATGCCCGGCTGCCCCGGGAACCCGTTCTCCCCTCTCTTTCCCACTCCAGGAGGGCCGGGTGGTCCCATGGGCCCCTGAGGGCCTGGGAGGCCCCTCTCACCTGGGCGGCCTGGAGCGCCGAACCTGGTCTCTCCTTTCTGTCCGTTCGCACCAGGGACTCCTGGCTCACCCTTCTCTCCGGGAAGGCCTCTGGGTCCCGGGGCTCCTGGCGATCCCTGTTGTCCAGGTTTTCCTGACACAGAAATTCCCGCTGGGCCGGGAATTCCCGGTGGTCCTGGAGGGCCCCGCGGGCCTGGTAAACCAGCTGGTCCAATATCTCCTTTTGGTCCATAAGGTCCTCTGTCCCCTGGTTTTCCTGGCAGTCCTGGCGAGCCTGGCTTCCCCGTGCCTGATGGTCCCGGTGGTCCTGGCAAGCCTGGCTCTCCTTGGGGTCCAGGACTTCCATAGCCTGTTTTTCCTGGTGGCCCAGAGGGACCTGGGTGCCCGCGAGGGCCAGCGGGGCCTGGTGGACCGGGAGTACCTTGCTGTCCTCTTACTGGTATACCTAAAAGACATGCCCAGTACACACACCCAGAGAGGGCATCGTTAGGGACATGAAAGATCATCGTTGCTTCTGGAGATGTGAATCAGGACAGAACATTGCAGTGTCAGTCAGTCCTTTTTGGCAGATCAGTCTTAAACGGGTTTAGACAGTGCATTTTATATGGCTTTTAAAAACACTGCCAGAGAAGATGGTTTTACAAGACTGCGGCTACCATAATGCTTTCATTACAACCAAATGATCCATGAAAATAAGCTGGGGTTGAAGAATCCATCTACTAGTATAATAAGAGTGCAGTGGAAGCAAATTTATTGCATTTATTTTGGGGAAATCATCCTTCCAGGAAGAAAAGAAAGAAAACAGTATTTTACAGAAAAGGAAGAAAAGGACGAGTACAGGATAAATGGGAAAATATTTAAGAACAGTAACAATTTTTCCTCACCAAAGCTAGTCTATAAGACGTAAATAAGAAATGCCCTTAATTCTAATTTATATCAGCCATGGCCCTGCTAAACACAGGTTTTAGATTTAAGTTGAATTTTTAATCTCAGCACCTACTGTGCACTCCTACAGTCTCCATTATTGACTTAAAATTGAAACAAAGAATTAGAGAATTAGACCTAACGGGAGAGGTACATAAAGTAGTGTTAACATACTTATCTAAAGTTTCCCTTGATAAATGCAAATAAATATTGTTGGTGTCATAGTGCTATGGGTTCATTTGAGCTAACTACTTCTCATAATATAATACATTTAAACTAAAAGAAAAATCACTTATTTAGCCGGTTTGGCTCAGAGGATAGTGCCTTGGCCTGCAAACTGAAGGATCCCGGGTTCGATTCTGGTCAAGGGCACATGCCCAGGTTGTGGGCTTGAGCCCCAGTAGGGGGCGTGCAGGAAGCAGCCAATCAATGATTCTCTCATCATTGATGTTTCTATCTCTCTCTTCCTCTCTGAAATCAATAAAAATATATTTTTAAAATCACTTATTCATTACTTTTTATGTGAAAAGTACTATTGAGCCACAAGTGTGGGAGGAGCAGAGGGTGCATCCTATGAGAGCTGCTGTAAGTATGGTAAGAGATGTCTAAGGGCTATTTTAGTCACTCAGAAATGGGGTATACCATTAGGGAAGTATTTCCATGTCAAAGAATCTTTAGGCTGTAATCATCACAAGCAGCTACAGAAAATATTTATTCTTTCTCAGAAAACTTCTTTAACAGCTAATAAAGATGGTAATAACATTACATACTATTTTTAAATACCTGGTTGCATAATTTAAGTCCATTAAAATAATTTTCTGTTTAATAGAGATTCAGAAACATAATTTAGTGTGTTTTGGCTAATCTCTCTTTTAGCCTGTGCTGAACAGATGTGCACGCTGTGTTTCTGTTACCAGCTTAATGTTTTACTTGTAGATTGTGGGCTTTTGTCTTCATTCAGTGTACAATGCCTGCCAGTGGGGTGATAATATACTGAGTTCCTATCTTATATGATCAAGTAGAAGTTAAGGTGGATTTAATAGTTAAAATACAGCTTCTCAACTTTTTATTTGCAAACAAGATACATATTTTGACTCTGCAAAAATTAGCCAAGATTATACAGTAAATTAAGATGAGGAGATAGAAATATTTTTAACCTTCTAAAAGTGGTGTGTTTTATTTTTAGTTTAAAACCATTTCTTATGATCTTGGTAAACTATAAGAAGTATGAATTTGTGATCATAAAGAGTATAACCTAGAGCTGCTGGTCATAGCATTTCAAAATGCCCTTTATTGCTTCAAGTGGCAGGTTTCCTTATCTTTTATTCTGTCTTTCCTAACATATCTTTCTCTTATTTGCAGTTTGAGACATTCAAGAGTATCTGTTGTACATCTGTGCATTTATTTTTAAACACTAAGCTACCATTTATGCAATATTTTAAATTTCAACTTTCTTCTTTAATAGACAGTCCTACATGTTTAAATTGCTCAAAATTGTTGCATCCGAAGACATAATGCTTAAAGTGAATGGCAAATATCCTTAGCTTTATTTATGGGATAAAATATATAACTATAATGAGAAAATACTATGGAAAGAAATTTGAATCCTCCAGTCAGTTTAGATTATTCAGTTTAATTCAGTAGATGCTCTACAGGCAGCATGTGTCAGATGTTAGTAAATGGAATTAGTGAATATGAACCCTGATCATTGCTCTTTGAGGATCTATTAGCACTTTATTAAACATTTTCTCGGTACTCTTACAGGCGCCAAGATAGCTGAACAGATATATAAACCTCCTACTCTTCTTTTGTGCACTTGGCAATCATTTTATTTAAAACATTTTCAATGTGAGTAATTTTGATTGGATTAGTATTTCTAGATTATGAGTAGTTGTTTATGCAAAAGCATCTTTTAAAAGAAATTTTTTCCATACATTAAAAAGTTCAGGTATATCTTTCTATTATACTTATTGTGCAAAGAATATTAATGTTCTTGAATAGACCTACTTTTTCCAAAAAATCATTTTGGGCTGATTCCACAGTTTGAAAATAATTTAACACCAGAGTTAGTAGCATTTTGTTAAAGAGATCATTAGATTGTAGAAAGCAACAACCAACTAGTTAAGCAACATAAACAGTTCAGCTTACCTTTACTCTTGATGGCATAGGGAATGAAGAACTGTGTCTTGGTGTTGGCTGCTGGGCCTTTTATGCCTGTAGGTGTTTGGTATCTCTCAGCATAAAACACTCCATGAACCAAGTTCAAGGACATTAGCAGCAAAAGGGCTATTGGTGGCAGCATGTTCTCAGATGGATTCTGAAAAACAGAAAGAATGATTTCGTTCAACTTTGTTTATTGACCCATTTTATTTTTCTAATGTTGTGCAGATGGATTCCTTATACGGCTACCTTTTTTTTTTTAATCTTACTGTATATATTTTGAGTATATTTAATAATTAATGAGTTATAGTTTTTTAGTTAAATGAATATATGTTTTGGGAAACCAATAATCAAGTAAAAATGAAGTAAAAAAAAGAAGCAGAAACTATAATTGAATGTCTGTGTTAAATAATTCAGGATCTTTGACATAGACAAAAATACCCAATAGTTTAAAAATACACTGAAATTCAGATTAGGGCATTCGTTTTTGCAAATCCTGTTTTACTAGGACTGTCTTTTATAGAGACTGAAGCAAATTAAACTTTCTGAGTGCATTTTAGTGGAAAGCCATTTTTTTTAAACATCCAAGTAGTTAATTCATTAATCCAAGTAGTTATTTCCAAGCAAGCTGACACGGAAGTCCGCCTGTGAGCCCTGAGCCATAGTCTTACCTGAGTGCTGGGAGTTCCTGGAATGGTTTCTGGGTCACTTTCTGAGCCTCCTGTTCCCAGGTGAGCAATGCAGAAGATGCTCCCTCCAGAGCTGTCCTGCTGTATTTATACTGGTTTCCTTCTACTACATGAGGTCACCCTGGGCTTAAGCTCCTCCCCCAGAGGTGGAAGTAATTATGGTGGAAAGTTCTATTGGGCAGACATACAAGATCAGGTTGGACTGTCTTTCTCCTTGTTTTCTTATTGAAAAATAAAGTCTTTGTCTTAAATATATATTAATAGTTGTAACCATACACCATCTTTTCCTGTGATTTTATTTTAGAAGTTATTACTCAGATGTTTAGGTTTGTTCATGATGGGATGATACTGCCCCCGTTATATTTTGAAAACCACATTCTTGTGTTATTTGGTTGAAAATGTTTGGTAGTATATAAAGGGAAGAAGTCTTTTTTGGAGGGGAGTGTGGATTTAAACAGCATCTAAATTCTTCAATTATTACATAAAGCCATCAATGTGTCCATTAATGTTCCTAAATTTTTATGAAAATAGCTTACCCCAATTCTGACTTATTTTTAGCCTTGGAGTAACATAGTGGTGAAAATGTAGGTATGCTGTTTCGTATTTTAGGATTTTAGTGTAACTCCTCAGAAGGTATTAAGAGAAATTTCAAATATGATAGCAAATGAATATTTCAAGTTTTAAATGCTAAATATCTTAAATTTTTCAGACAGAAGCAAGATATCCATGAATTTGATGGTAGAGTTAGCAGTATAATTTGCCCTGAAGGTTTTATTCACAGCACTATGTTCAGTAAATGACTTCAGGTTTTATTGCTTAATTTTGGATTTTACTTTAGAGTTGCAGTAGAGATTACAAAAAAACCTTAACTTGATAATGTCATACTATGTCTATTTAAATGATGTTGCTCTGTTCACTTTAGAAGAAAATACATTTTTTGAACTTTGCTTCCAGCTTTTTAAAAATATTGGAATTTCCATCAGGAATCTTGAATCAGCCCAATTAGAAAACATTTTCCCCTAAAGATAACACTAAATGTTATCATTGTACTTTTCAGTGTAGGTAGTATTCTCTTCAACAATTAGGAGACTCTTAAAATAGGTTTGAGGAATCCTGAAGAAACTAATATAGATAGAAAGTTGAGAGGCTGATTTTTGTATCTTACTTAATTGCATGATTTGGGGGCTAAATCAGATCAACTGTACAGGTAGGTGAAGGTGAAAGAGGCGAAAGGAGCATTTCATATGTAGGCGTAGATACATCTTTTTAAAAATCTCTGTAGCAGTAGAGTGATATGGATTCAGGATTGACCAGCAATGGAAATAATTGAATGTCTGGAAAAGTGGACAGAATAAAAGTTTGTTCTTTGTCCTTTCCTCCCCTGCATACAATTTTCTGTCTTTTAAAGCCTGATTAGCACCTTGTAGAAAGGTAAATGGTAACTCATCTAACTGCCTCCCTTCCTCCTAAGTCTCACTTTTAAACCTCTTATTGGTTACCATATTAAAAAACCTACATTATCATATACTAGAGGCCCAGTGCACGAAATATGTGCACTCAGGATCGGGGGGGGGGGGGTCCCTGTGCCCTCTTGCAGTCCAGGAGCCCTTGGGGGATGTCCGACTGGTGGCTGTTGGACATCCTTAGTGCTGCTGCGGAGGAGGGAAGGGCTCCCGCTACCTCCGCTGCGCTTGCCAGCTGTGAGCCTGGCTTCTGGCTGAGCGGTGCTCCCCCTGTGGGAGCGCACTGACCACCAGGGGGCAGCTCCTGCATTGAGCATCTGCCCCTTGATGGTCAGTGCGCATCATAGCGACCGGTCGTTCTGCCGTTCGGTCGATTTGCATATTAGCCTTTTATTATATAGGATGTTTGTATAATACTCATTGATACACATGAAACATGGCTTTATATCAGTTCAGATTAACAGAAGAATTTGGAAAGTTTTTCTTTTAATCGTTCATCATTTGGAAATTTTCTCTGGAGTAGCTTTTGTATGATCACATGTACTGCACTATGTCTATAAGAGACCACAAAAGGTAAGTGAGAGAAAGTGGCCGCCTTCCATCTGCTTATGCTTCATTTGGACAAGATTTTGAAAAAGTCATTAGGGTAACATTGTGGATGCTCTTGAATGCTAGGCTGAAGAATTTGTTTGAAAGGAGTTATTGGAAGTACATGTTCTAGTATTTTTGTGTGTACATGTGGTTTTACACACACTTATTTGTTTATGATTGAGACTGATACCCTTTAGATGCCATTCATGCGAAAGTTGAGATTTATTCTCAGCTCTCCATACCTAGCATTGTGCACCTGCATAGACTCTTTGTTCGTCTGTGGCTGCTGTAACTACTTTCAGAGCTTTTCACC